>NW_010133093.1:25837-103063 GCF_000699245.1 Pterocles gutturalis | reverse complement strand
GAATGCCACCTATGGTTCATTAGGTTTTATATTAACCATCGGATGAAAAGGATATGTGGGAATATTAAGTATTAATGGTAAATGGCAGTCAAAATGAAAAAAATTGCTTATATGTTTGCCTTTGTGTTCATTTCTAGGTTCAAGTGGACAATGAGGAATCTGATTGCTAATCGTCAACTGGAGCTCCTATGCAGAAAATGACCAGACCTTGAATGAAATGGGATTTAAGGCTTTTAAGAACAAAAGAAATGTAAGTGTTCATTTTTGTCTTTGAAATTGGGAAAGATACATTCTGACTGAAGGAGATTGGTGTTAGCTCCAGAACTGGTCTGTGTGGCTAATTCCACTGTGGGCACACAGAGGGGCCAGCAGTGACCGTAGGACTCTGCTGGGTTGTGCACACATGGAGCAGCCATCGTCTCTGCTTCAGCAGAAGTACAGTCAAAATAGATTAGACACATGGGGTAAGAGAAAAGAGTAGCAGAGACACATGGCGATTCCAGCTGGTTTGCAATCCCAGAGATAGGCTGTGTCTGTGCTGTGAACTTCACCTGTGCTTTCCCAACCATGACATAATCTTGAAACTGTGGAAGGATACAGAAGATGGCTAAGGTCCTTCCTAGGGCAGTGGTTTCTATACTTTAGTGCAGGAGATATACCAACAATATTGTATTTGGTTTCCGTTTATCCTCCTTATGATATAATCTCATCAGCCTATGAAATTGCAGCAATGCCGGTTCATTTCTTGTTTGATTATGAAATCAATACTATTGCAATAACATTGGTTTGATAAAAGACACTCTAAGGTGTTAATCCCCTCTGATACAAGAAGGACACTTCATGCCTAACTTTGTTCATCTTGAACAAGGAATTCTAGTTCAATGAGTAAAGTCTGCTGTTGGCACACAACTCCCAACTTTGTTTCTTCAACAGGTAAGATTACCTAGCTTTATCTTCAATAGCAATGAAAGCAATTTCCACCCATTATTAGCTCTGTGTTTTTGTGAAGCCTTGTGAATCAATGGGAGGTTACGTGTTTACCTTAATGAAAAAAATAAATTACCTACATAGGTTATTGTATTGGCTAACTGCACAGAGTTGTTATGTAGATATACTTCCTCTGCAATTTCTTCCCTCAAAATACATATTCTGATAAGCTGTATTGATTAAGTGGTACTGAGATGTATACACAAAGAATGTGAAAGTACACAGGCAATCAGACACAGTGATGAATACCAATAATAACCCAGAACTGATAGTTCCTGCTGCAACACACATCCACCCACTAATCTTGTCATTTCCAATGAAGCGCCTGAGCTGCCGGCTTTCCGCGGCGCACACACTGCCTTCTGACTTGCCTCCAGACTTTTCTGTTTACAGACTGGCAAAGCCTCCTGAGAAAGTAAGATGCACATGTGTTTCTCTGAATTTCTCTGCAGAAATAGACCAATGTCCTTGATAAAAATTTTACCCAGAGAATGCAAGTTAGAAGATGAATATTAATGAGATTATCTAGTCGTACACTAAATAAGTGGTTGTGGTTCTTCCAAAGTCTTATTACGTGTGCAGAATTTTTGTCCTGATGGCTAACTGCAGTATGTCAGTGGATGCAAAACTGGAAAGTTTTTATGCTTTATGGTATGACTGTAGCTTTACAGGTTATTTTTTTTATGTTTTGGGTTGTAGCTTGTCTATTTTGGGGTATCAGGTGTAGTTGAGAAATAAGTTAATGTTTCAATGAAATTTCTTATCCCCTTTCCATCTTTGTTATCCTTTGTTGTTCCCCCAAATGAGAGGGCTGCTGCACAGTACCATGCTTTCTGTTCACATTATTTTTGTCTGTTCTGACTATGATGATGATGATGATAGAAAACTCATACTTTTTTTAGGATAGTGCAATGCAATGAATGTACGGGATTGCATGTACATGTCTAGAGGCACGATCAGCTCTTGGCTGGGGGGAAGAGACTAGATTTCTGAGATATATGCTGATGAAAGCAATAAATAACTCATAAATAAAGTACAGATGATGGGGATACCTACTTAAAATACTAGATTGCTTGCCAGTATGATGATCAACACAATTTTCTATGCTACTTAAAATATTTTTCTGTTTAGTTAGAAGGTTATAAACTACCAAGCATACATTCCTACATCTCTGAAATTCAAGTTCCTGTATGATTTCTTTGAGTTTCATGTTCTTAGCAGAGGAGAGCAATCACAATAATTACAGCTTAAAATATTCTCATTTCATGGTGTGGCTAACAAGTGAAACTACAAGTAATGATGTAATCTAACATGTCAAAAAAGAAAATGAAAAGAGGAGACAGAAGGCAGGATGGAGCCAAGGGATGCGATGTGCCATGTCATCTTCTAATTAACTAACTGATCCTTTAAACTGTCAAAATCAGCAAGGAACTCCATGGCCCAGTGTCTTATTAATATTCATACTAGGCCACTAGAAGCTATGATTCCAGTCCCGGTGGTTATAGTTAAACATTAAAAAGAGAAAGCCAGGCTAGCCAGGGCTGCAACAGCTTCACATTCAGAAGGAAATGAAGGCAGGCCACCCTGCTTCCTACAAACCTCTGCTGGGGGAAATTCTCTGAGGATGCATATTGATTTCTGAATTATTATGGGGGTTGTATATTGAAAAAACAATTATTTTTCTTCTTGCTATGAGCTGCCACATTGTTAATCACATTGAGCTCCATGTTCTCAAACGACAGAAAGATGCATGTAACGTTTTGTAATATGAGCCCATTTTTAATTTTGCACCCACCAAATGAATACGCAGTTAATGAAATCCTGTCGTTTATAGAGGAATAGGTGAATTAATTTTGCCTTGTAGGATGCAATTCAGGATTGTTTTTGCAGAAATCTGGGGCCCAGAAGAAAAATAATCTCCCATAATCTTCTTATAATACAATTATTCTTTTACGTTTCAGCCTGCCAGTCTTTTCCCACTCCCACTAAGCAGTTTCCTGAACCTTGAAGTCTAAGGGAGCAGCTGACATTTGGTTTCTCCATTCATTTTCTGTTTAATTCTTCATGGCACAACAGTGCTTTTTAAAGAAATAGATCCTCTCTCCTCTGTATTACATGTACTATTGTGGGGCCCTGTACAGGTCTGCCACAGACAGGGATGTGTCTCTGTGCCGGAGAAGATGGGGATGAGGAGATAATTCATCACCTTCTGAAGTCAAACTGAGTTTTGACACTAGCCTTATATACATAATTTCAAGCCCAGACTATTTTAAGGGCAGTTAATCCCATTTTACACTTGCCATTTCTATCTGTGTGTGACACAGTAAAAAGCAATATATTATGCAGCACTTTACAGCAGTACAATCAGTAAAGGAGTAGTTGAGCCCTAAATCATGTGCTATACCTCTCAATGAAAAAATAATTAAACGGTTTGAATCTTATTAATTGATATCCTTTATTTACTTGCTATATTAAAGGAAAAATACCTTGGGTTACCACCTTACTCCTTCTGTTCTTTATCCTGCCTTTTACCAGTTTCCTTTAATACAACTTTTTAACACTTTCCCACAGCACCTAGAGGAAATAAAACTTCGTAAAGTTTTATTAAACTTTATTATTTATTTATTAAATTAAAGAATATTAAATTTTAAAAAAATTATTAAAAACCATCCACTGTCACAGCACCGTGGAGGTCCTTGTCCCCTGGGCTACTGCAGGGCAACCCCCACTAGCCACCAGGACCATCCCATTTGGGTCCTCACCACAAAGTCTTCTGGAGCCTAAGTCACAGCAGGCCAGCTTTTGGTAACTTAACTAATTGCCCCTGGGACATCAGCCGTAGCACCTGACCACGTCCCCAGAGCAGCGCAGCAAGGTCCTGGACAGGCCTCCGGGACCTCAGAAGTGGTGGTGTGGCGCTCATGTCCTCTCTTGTGAGGACAGGCTTACCTGACCATGAATACACAAGTTCTGTGCCTAAGATGTGCGTAAAAATATACACGCTGTGCCTATGGAGATCTGATATTTGTCTGGGCAGCCTCTTGGTGCTTTCTCACCCAGAAAAAAAACCTACTCTCCAAGCAAAGCTCTCAACCCAAATATTTAACATCACATGCTTTATTCCATTGTTTAAGCTCTATTATGGATGAAAGGGAGGGTCAATAACAACAAAAAAATTAAATACTCTAAACTGTCTAGGTTAACGTCAGGCACTGCACTGCCAGACCACAGATCTTGAATCTGTTGACGCTAAATGTCTACTAGAAACATATGTTATGGATCAAAGAACACACTGATTAATCCAGCAGAGACAAAAGTCTGACACTTTGGTCATGGTGGCATGATACCACAGAAGACAGTACTAAGCAAGCAAATTAATAGAAAACAAATGTCAAAAAAAAAAAGCTATAAAAGAAGGTTGCAATCTAAAATACAGTTTTATTAGCTCAAACATTTCCACCCATGGGTGCAATTTTTTAATGTGTTTCCCATTTTTAAAAAAATAATAAAATTCTCAAGATTTTGGGGGGATATTAATGTGTATCTGTTTCCCTGCTATTATTTATATTAAATCTGTTCAAGTGGTTTATACTTTTTATTGTGAAAGCTGTCTACACGAAGCTATCTATGTTGGTATATCATTAGGAAACAAGAATCTGGAATCACAGCAATGATCTATTCAGAGATAGATTGTTTTTCTCCAGTACTTTGTTGCCTTATTTGTATTCCTGTCAAGCATTTTAGTAGAGTAGTATCTTGTTCACATCCAGTTTTACAGCGATTCTTCATCTGAGAGTGTTAAAGTAGAACACCCTCTATTTGAAATCCACTTTAAAGGAGAGGAAGATGACTCCGCCTTTTTTTAGTATTTTCCAGTATTTTTCCAAGCAGTATCACCGGTATAGTCATGAACGCTTCCCTGTATCTTGTATGTCTTCCTTAATTAATGCATGCTTCAGAAAACTTTTCCTATGGCTTACATAGGAACATTTATTTTTGAAACATTTTCTGTCTCTGCACTCATATTTTCTTCCTTACTGTAACATTAATTTAATTTTGTTTTGAAATAGAAAGGGGGAAAAAAACCCACCTGTGGACAATAAGACTTTCCTAAATTCAAGCTTTAATACTGAAAATATTTCTTGTGCAGGAGGTACCAGGGCCAGTAGTCTATGAGGATCCTCTGCTTGTAAACTAGGGGATTTGTAACAGATTACATTCAGAGGCATCTGAATCTTTGGAGAGGATGGGATTCCCAGCTCTCCTCTTTTTAGTTTCCAGAAGAGTCTCTGATTAAGCTCTGCTGAAAGGCTCCCAATTCTGCTTGTCATTCAGCAGTGTTTTAATGTGTCCCCTACATTTTGAAAAGATAGCCTCCTTCGTCATAATAATATCCTGTCGATGCATGCATGTAGAGTTGCTAACTTAATGTATAATTTATGAATTAGATTTTTCAAAAGTAGTCTGTGAGTGGGTATATTAACTATATATGGTTTGTAAATTTTCCATCTCATTTTGGCAATGGGTAAGTTATCAGTAATCTCAGAAGACAGATATAGATGTGCGAGTGTGTGTGCATATTTTACGTTGGTAATATGTATTTATATCATGATAACTAGCAAGCTTGTCAGAAAATACACGGACCTACAATTTTACCTGATTTTATTGCAAAATGATACTATGGATTTTCTGAAGGAATAAACATCGCTGTATTTAGTAAGATTCCTTTAACAAGCCAAAGCTCAGTTGTATTTGTCCTCATCTTGTTCTTCTGCATAATTTAAAAGACAGCTGTCATAGCTACATGCTATCCTGTCTAAAATCTGACATATGTACAGTGTTAAATAAACCCCATACTGTGCTCAGGACTCCAAATGTGAGCTCCCCATTGCCCTTACCAGCAGCCGGGGCTGGGGATACCTGTGCAGGGCAGCGGGGCGCAGAACCATGCAGGCTGGGCTTAAACCAGACACGGTTGTACTTGGGAAAGGGTGAAAAATGAAAGGTGAGACAAGAAGAGCCCGTACAGGGTTGTCTGCAATGATGGCTGAGCCAGTGGTGTTCTGTCTGCTCGGGAACACAGTGCAGGAGGGCTGAGCGACAAGCAGCCGTGCCATTGCTGGGCTGCTCCGGCAGCACCCCTTATCTTAGCCCCATACCCTGGGGATACCCTGGGGATGGGGTATGGGGCTAATCCGCAGCCTGAAAATGGTTTGGAGAAACAGCACTGAGGCAAGAGCTTGAATGGAACAAAATTATGGAAAAACAACAGTGACAACTCATCAAATCACATTACACTACCAGAATGACCAGGAGATTCTTCAGAAAGAGAGTTAAAGTTAATTGCATGGTAAAGACCCTGAGATGACGATCCTGGGACTCAGGATCTGATTTATGCACTGCAAATGTGTATATCCTTTGGAGAAAAGGCCATTTCCTGTTTAAAAATTTAAAAATACTTGATTAAACTCTGTGGTTACTAAACCAAGCACATTACACTTCTTAGTCCATTAAAACTCTGAAAGCCCGTTACTTATCATACAGTGATGGAGTGATTGCATTTCATCTTTCCTCCTTCTGAAGTTGTTTTCATTTCCTGCAGCCCTCCCAGCAACAACACACCAGCAGAGTGTTTGCTGGCCACCGCTGGAGCTGATTATAAAAATCTATTGTCACTTGGACAATATTTATATGAAAATAGCTACGTTTTATGAATCCTTATTATTATGATTCTAACAAACCCATATGAAAGCTGGAGCCGGATGGTAATAAGGATACCTGAGCAAATGCCACCGAAAACAGTCTTATCTTTTAGCGTTAAATTAAGTCAGTGTCATAAGCTGTAATACATTAAAATGTTTGCTGCACTACATTACTTTATGAAAAGTACTTTTTAACCGAAGCTAAACACAGAGTAAGCATGTTTAAAGGGGAAAAAAAAAGAAAGTGGATTTTGACCTTTACTATAACTGTTCAATAATAGTTTGTTATTTACTAAGTAACACAGGTAAATACTATTATTAGACTAACTTTCCCTGCTGCAGTTATAAATACACAGGGGCAATGATGCAGTCAGACCCTTTCTTTCTCACACCCACTCACGGACATTGTGTACAGCTGAAGGTCTCTTACAAGTGCTAGTCGGACTAGTTAAAGGAATTTATGACACAGAAACTCTCCCTAGGTTGCAGCACAGTGCAAAGCCCTGGTATACATTAGTGTCATAGATAATTAATTTTCATAAAGATCAAGTTCAGAAATCTTTTCTTGTGGAGTTCCTCGGTCAGTGCTAATTTCGTATTTTAGGTCTCTGTTTATCCTTAGATTGGTGAACACACGCAAGCTTCTTAAGGCTGTTTTCCAGGTCTAAGCTTCTAAATGATTTTCCTTTCCCTCTGCCACTCACACATTTGAAAATACAAAGCTGTAACAGCAAAAGGATGCTTAACTGCAGTAATCATGAGTTTATCTGATTTCAAAATAATGGAATAATTTTTAAAAAACAATATGTGTTCCCAAAAAGGTGTAACACATACAGTACAGATTGCTTTTACTGTAGATGATTTTACACTGAGAAGTGAAACTGTTTGCTTGGTTTTGTTTTTCATTTAAAGAGTTCTTACTGGGAGGTGTCCACCCTAATTTTCCGCTTATCACTTTGTGTATAAATTCTGTTAGGAAGTTTCTCTAGCAAATTTTGGAGAAATGGTGATGGAGAGTTACTGACTTTGGAATTCAAGGAAGAGCAAGTTTGGTGCTTTTTCCTTTCTCTTAAGTACAGAGATCTAGCCACAACTCAGGATTTGCATTAGTGCTTTTTCAATTTAATGTGGTGATTCAGTAGGCAGAATTAAAGAGATGGCTTCTGAGTTCTTCTGCAGAAGTTGAATTTGTCGCTTTTTAGTTCAGACATCAAGAACAGTAGTAAAGAAGAAAGGGAAGACTTTCTGTTCTTCCAATGGACACATCATGTCTGAATGGTGGGGGACAAGAATTGCTGTTATAAAATATAACGAGGCCAGAAACTTCCAAAGGGTGCTGTGTTGGGATTTCTAAATGCCTAACATTGGTTTATTTCAAAATGATGCTCCAATGGAAATGGGATTATTATCTATCTTACCATATCTCTGGGAATCTAAAAAAAGCTTTGACTCATCAGTCAGGTATAGTTAACGATACATCTTTAAGTTTTTCAGTAGGTAATTTTTAAGATAAATCTATCTGATTGCGTGGCTTTTAAAAATTACCATTTGTTGAAGAAAGCATATCACTAGGAAGAAATTGTGTGAATTTTTTTCCTGCTACTGCAGATATAGCCTTTTGGTTGCTCTGGTAATTACTTGGATCAGAACACAGGACTTGTATGATTAGCCTGTAAACTTTGCTCCTACCTGAAAGAGAAAGGATTAATCTTTTCAACTGTCACAGCACACAGCTGGCATTGTACTCTTGGACAGGGTGGTAATTTCTTAAGTCGCATGCTTAGGGTTAAAATCTCGCTCTTGAGCTGTAGTATGTGACTAGGATTTAAGTATCTGTTTTGTGTGATTAAGAGTAATTCTGAGCAATTAAAGAAAACAGTTCATTTGTGGCAGGTGGCAGAAAGCTAAAGAAGATAATTACTCTTTTTAGCCATCTGTGTTAACTGCTATTAGCAGAATTAAACTGAGATTCACCACTTTTGAAATTTAAGGCAAAGTTCCTTTCCCTTAACTACATAATGTAACATTGTCTGAAGTCTAATTACAAAAATAAAAAAAAGTAATTTCACCCTGCTTGCCATGAGGTGCCTATTTGTTAATTTTATTTAAAAAGTTGGCACTCCAAGATATGATAAATTGAAGAACTGCTTGTACTAAACGTCTTTGAATTACATGCTGGCTCTGAATAACTGTTCTACTTTGAGTGAGAAGTTTATCCTGGAAAGTCCTGATCTATACCATCAGCAACTGCAGAAATTAACTTCTGTTGAAAAGAAGAAACATTTCTACCCTTTCCATCGAGTGTCACAACTCTGAAATAACCCAGTACCCCTGTCTGGGTCTCCTGACAATCCAAGGGCTTACCCTGCTGCTCCTAACCTTGTTAAATGATCAGGAATCATGTCGCTCTTGAGGCACCTATGCTGCAGAAAGGCTATGAGCAGTCATGGAAATATTTGTCGAGACATGGAAAGTACACAACATCAAAGCAAAAATGCAGGCATGGGAAATCTTTCCTCATATAAGCAGCAGCCGGAGGCATGAAGGCACAGGGTAGGTATTCCTGCCTCTTAAAACCACTGGAAGCCTGCTAGGGAGTACAGAACAATTCTTTACCTCTCCAGCTGTATAAGGAGTATATACCACCAGGCAGTTACTCACTGATTCCAATGAAAAACACGGTTCTGGCAAAGCAGTCACGTCTGAAATGCTAGCATTTTTTTCTGATTTCTCTATTTTCTGGAAATAGTAAGAAGGCTAGGTCTTGTGAATACAGTACCTGGTACCTACAGTACTCTTAAACACCTTCTTGTGTTTATCAGTTGCGCCTACCTTCACTTCGGGTATTAGGATGCTGGAAAATTTTCTAGATACCCATGATGCTTCTGAGTACTGAAGTACTTGGGTTTGAGATTTTTAAATTGTAAACTTAATCACCAGTATGATCCCACTTAATTATTGCACCTTTCTTACTGATTAATACTAACCAGATTTCATTTAAAAATAGGTGGATTATGTTAAGGGAATTATACTGGATTTTAATGACTAATGAGTAATTATAAATTTGAGATTATGATTCCTCTTTTGTGTGAAATAGTTTGCAATTGTATTTTTCAAAATCTGAATCTGTATTTAATGGCGGTACTTGTGTAATTCTGTGGTACAACTACTCTTCAGCAGGGAGAGAAACAGGACACCTAGAAGAATGCAGTATACTGGTTTCAGACAGTACAGTTTTGTAAAGGCAGAACAGAACAGTGATCTGAGACGGTCTTTAAATACGGCAAATGTTCACAGTCTTATCTTCAGCTGACAGACATATTAGAAATGAAGGACTGAGGGAGAGATCCCCCAAATCTTAGTTCTTACACGTTATTTATCTCTTAACAGCATTATTTGTGCGATGGGCTTTCTGATGGCAGCATGGGCTACTGCTCCTGGAGCAGTGACTCCGACTTTGCCAGAGGTTTTGTTCTTTTCCTTTTTCAGCAGACTTAGTATGAAGAGACAGTTCTGGGTGACTTGTGAATATGTAGGCTGTGCTGGCAAACTTGGATTAACAGAATATGCTTTCTGTTGCCAAGAAATATGAAGTTTCTCTTAGCATAGTAGTCGAAATGGGTGGGAATACATGAGGAAAACATACCTGGTAAGGACAAGACCTCTCACTCTGCACAGGGACTTAGGCTATCCCTTAGATGCACCTTCAGTAGAGAAGCAGTGTGCCTTACTGACTCCTTTCAGACTTCAGATTTTTGCAGTCTGAGTGGGAGACGCTATGGTCTCCCTAATGGAAGCTGGCTGTGCAGACAGTATTTCTCTTCAGTTTTGTGATTACTCCTGGGGAAGCAAAGGTTCTATGGTTGGTCTGCAGAAATAAAGGACTTACAGCGCCAACTGAGCTATGTTCTCAAGATGAAAAACTGGATGTTTTCTTCCCTTGCCTTCATTTCTGTGCCTTGTGAGTGAGGTTCACAAGTAAGTGGCACGTTCTCTGTTTTCTCCAGAGTCAAGTCAGCAACGTTACTGTTAATCGGTAAGGGCAGGGTTCATTTGTGGAAATGTAGATACAGATACCCAATGCCACCTAAGATGCCCTAGGACATCCACACTCCTGGTAGATAGGATGCAGGACTTCAGAGAATGTGCAGCCCTCTGAAGCAGTATCTGGAGGTCAGGCCCAATATTCCACAGAGCCTAAAATGCCAGTAACCTTGCATGTTGAGGCAGCAAAATCCCAGTTCAGACGTTGAATGAATGCTGCTGCTAAGCTGCTCAGGCAGTTGGAACAAGCGGAGCTGTAGCTACATCTCGATGAATTAAATACACATTTACATAGATGAGATGTGATTCTGTATGGAGTTTCTCCCTATGTTTGTTGTGCTTTGGTCTGTAAGTCACCGCAAGGTTCCTTTAGCTAGTGAGATGTCCTTATTTGAAATAAAATATTTGCTATGGAGGAAATATAAACAATTTGAATTCTAGTGAATAGCTTTATGTTAAATACACAGGACAGTTATTCATATCTCCTCTATGACCCAGAACTACTGGAAGTGCTGTTGCTAAGCTTGCTTTGTGTGTAGCTGTGTCCTTCCTTAGATACTTCTTACTTCATTATTCCCTTTCTGAGTTGTGATCTGGGACTTCAGCACAAAAGAACGAAGGGAGTGGGAGGCAGAAATGGTGCAGGAGAACAAAAGCCCTTGAAATAACTCTTTTAGACACATTTCACACTTTAATTGAATAAATTGTACAGAAAATCCTATGCCTGTAGTATATAACTCCCCAGGTGCTCTCAGCTACTATATTCGCAGCTGTTTATATTCAAACTAGGTAATTTAATACACTTGTATCTGTATATATTGTACAGTGAATTTTAAAATCAAATGGCTATGAATTTTGACTTGGAACAAGCAAACACCCTGTGAAGAGATGCTGCCTCTCTCTTTGGACCTTCCTGTTAATCGCCGCATATCTAAGCAACATTAAAAATAGCACATTATGCTGAAATATAAGCTCTGTTTTAAATGAGTGTGTAATGTCACTAACATGACATACATGCACAAAAAAATGTATGTATCACGTCAGTTGGCAAATCAGCTACTGCCTGGTGTTCCCCAAGGGGAGGGATTCATGCATGAGGCTGCCAAAAGAAGGGTCATGATTCAGTTTGGCAGGGGCATAGCCTGGACACATTTTCCTTTAATTGCTCCTTGTCATGTGAGATGTGGTCCTGGGTGACACTGTGACTAGAGTAATACAGAAAATAAATACCCACAATCTCATATATGCCAGAATCTTTAAATGCTCTGTTTATTTTGCCAGTGATCATTAAAGATAAAAATAATTAGTTTCATTTTCTCCCACTTTTTTCCCATCATTTCTGCCTGAGTGATGCAGGAGTCAACATAAAGGAACCACAGTACATTAAAACAGAATAATTTTTCCTGGCTGATTTCTAATCTTATAGTCAAACTGCTTGTGCCTCACTTTGTAACTTCATCAACACAGGGAAGAAAGGCTAAAGAGAACTTAAGTCTCCCTGTAAAGCCTGATGGCTAGGGATGTCCTACAGTCCGTTCACAGCGGGAAGCAGTGTAATTGTCAGCTCCATGCTTCTGCCCTAAAGAGCTGTTCTCTGGTGAAGGGAGGAAAAAAAAAATGTGAACAAGATTTTACAAATTTGGCATATGGTAGAGCAACTGCAGAGGCTCAAAATGACTGAACAGCTACAAACTGCAGGACAGAATGCCATCCTGCACGTAGGGACACCTCTCCTTTTGCAACTGCAATACTCAAAGCTGGTGTGATGCGCTAGAGGTGCGGTTTCTAGAAGAGGGTAGAGTGGGGAGGAAGAAACTGCACGTATGCGTATACTTTGGGGTGGCTTTGCTGGATATGGGGAAAATTATAGGGAGGGCTGGAGGGGATGGACAGTGGAGGGATGGTGGATGGGTTTTTGTATTAATCCAAAAATTCAGTCATACGACTGAAATGCATTCACAGGTAACGCACAATGCTTCTAGGAGGCAATCCTAGGGTCTGTGCATTACTATAGTGATCCCATAGTGCCTTCCCTGTGCTGACATCTCATAAAATGATGTAAACTGGTTATAAATGACTGCAGAGGATGCCACTGTCATTAGGGTACCATGGGGTACAGGTGTGTCCTGGCCTGTTTTTTGTGTCTCCCTGAGACCACAGTGCTGCTCTACCACCGGAACACTCTCCTGGCCTCAGCTCCGTTGGGGACGTTATGGCCCAGGGCAGAGGTTGTGGGGTGGCGGAGGATGGCTGTGGGGCAGAGTGGCAGGGTAGGCGAGTGGAGGGGAACCTTCAGACAGAACAGGAATGGTGACCCAAAAAGTTGCACAGGACCTGGCCACAGTGTCCCCAGGCCCCCAGGGAACCAGCATGTAGAGTGTGACCACCCTGGCTTTCTAGCTGATCATTTGCAGGCACCAAGGGTCTTTGTTTCACTTGTCCACAGTAAGCTCTTCGACTCCTTGTGCAATTATCATTAAGAGTGTGTCTAGAGCTTGAAGGAGCCAGCCATTTAATTGTATAGAAGCAAAGGTTTAACTACAAAAGCTGCCAGGCACTCCCACAATTATCATTTATCAGCCAAACTGAAAGTCCTCGGGTTATGTATTCATCAAATGTTTATTGATTTAAGCTTTGGGCATTTTACAGGATTAGAAATTATTACTTCTGATTTAAATAGTGTTTAGAGGACAGAAATCAAATACAAAACAGTGTACCTGTAAACCAACAGGTTTTTAAAGAGTTGCACAACAGAAATATTAGAGAACATGAGCCTCTCTCCAATGTTTTTGAAGGAAAAAAATGGTCTCTATATACAGCAACTAGCCAACTATTAAAAATAAAGTGGGTCCATTTTTCACTTCAAGAGAGACTTTGCTTTTCCCAGTGACTCTGTTCAGAGTAGAGGATATCAGGTCCCCTGAAAAGCTTTGCTGGTACTCAGTCACTCAGGAGAGGTGCTGCCATTAGACATAATTATTATTCCCTCATAATTACATGAGGGGAATCTTCCCACCACAGGGATGCTGTCATCAGCACGCAGTCTTAAATAGAAATGACGCACTCTTTGGGAGAACAAAGCATTCCCAAGCTCTGTGTCCAGGATGTAGATATAAATATAATGTCTATCAAACAGTGTCTCTTAAACGGCTTTATCATAATCCCCTGAATATGGAGGCAATCTTTACACGGGGCTCTGACAAGTCGCACACACTAAGGACGAGCCACCGAACCAGCCCAGCATGTTCCCTGCCACCAAACACGGGTCTGCAGAATTGGCTGTGCCCTGAGCAGCCTGCGTACATTTTCTGTGTCTCACCTGCAGCCCTGACCTTCCCTTAAAGAAGTTCATTTAAGGGTATGTTTATCTATACAAAAGGTATTATCATTTAACATTTCACCTTGGCTAGATGTGGCTATAAAAGTGTGAAATTTGTTTATAGCTGAAACTGGTTTTAAGCGAAGGGCATCTTACATAGCAATTTGTCAGTGGCTAAAGAGCCTGGGGCTAGGAGTAGACATTTACTTACAGAATCTTTGGTCTATTTTAAACAGGCCTTTGGGACCTCCCCACTGACCAGCCTATAACATGCCCTTCTGTAGCATCTCTCTGTGCTATTTCTTTTAATTGACTAACCTCAACACTGGCTGTTCAAAATCACTTTAACCCAAACATGCCCCCGGTCTGAAGCTCCTAATGACCTTCCCCTGGCCCTAAACATATATGGCTGAGACAATGCAAACATCATTTGGAAGATGAGTAAATTCAATAACTCAATTACCACTGCACCAAAATAACATTTATCAAACACTGGCCACAGTGGTTTGTATCTTTAGCTCTCTCTGTTTCAATGGCACAGCATTTGGGTGAAAGTAACTAATCGATTTAGGAATGATTAAATAGAAATTTGTAACACTTGGCATTATTAAACCTTCAATCTTCATTACAACTGCTTAACGATTACATCATGGGCTGTGTAAAATAAATTAACAGTAGCTGGAAACAATCTCATCATAAAGAAAACAAGCAAAGGTATTGAACTACTGTTCAATAGAATGCTTAATAAAAATACATATATTGTGGCATTATTAGTAGGTTGTAAATACTGAGGTTTGGAGGAGTTTCAAGACTGGAAAATTTAAAAAGCCCAACAAAAAAACCCCAGCTAGTATCTAACACAGAACTCATTTATTTTAAAAGGTCTAATTTAGTGTCAGAGCCAGCAGCCTGAGGGCTAGAGACAAATAACATGTCACCCCCTGCATCCTCCTCTAAAATAGAAGAAATGCTTCCTTTACAGCCAGCCTAAATCCCCAGTTCTCCTCCTGGGCTCCACATGCTCATCCTTTGCCTGAAGTTCAATGAGTTTCTAGTTCCACCTGCTCCTTCAGACATCCCAGAGGTCCTCTCCTTTTCCTCTTTCAGGACCAAAACATTCAACATTGTATGAAAGTTAATTGTAAAAATAATTTTGAAAACCCGGTACATTTTTTTCCACTGTTTTCCTACCATCTTTGTTTAAAGCCTGACCTTCCCACAAACATCCAGACTGGGCAAACCATTCTGGGTATAAGGCACCTATTTTGAAAGCATCACTACTGTCAGTGCTAAATGAAATCACCCCATCTACTTATTTATAAAATGCTAGAATGGAAAATTATTTTGAGCTAATCTAGACAGACTGAGGGGGCATTCAGGTGATGTGAAAGCAGCTCGTGGGTACTGCCCTGTTTTACAGTGTCAGCAAGACCACTCTGAGATTTGAGAGGACCTTCCAGGTAGCTGTAACCCACCTCTGCTCTTCCCTCTTTGGACTTAACGCCAAACTCAGCCTGCCTGGTATTGGAGCATGTGGGCTAGAAAGTTCCAAAACCAAAGCTTCAATCTCCAGCAGTAAAGTGTAAATAGCCTGTAGCTTTACATGTAGGTCCAAAAAATAACGTAGCCTTTTCTTTTGTTTCTTACTAGCATCTTGTCTAGGTAGTGAAAGAGAAACAGGCAATGAACCTGATCCTGAATGACTAATGAGGTAAAGACAAAAACAGAAATAAAGAGATTTAACAAGTATTTATCAAAAACTATTCACCTACTTAGAAGGTGTTATACAAGACAGAGAGGTTTTCCAACACATCAGCCATTATTATTACAATGAAAAATAATTTATATTACAATTCTACTCCCGCTAAAACTGCAATGTAAATTTAAGTCACCACCTATCATGACATATAAAAAATAATAAATCAAATGTTACTGACAGTGGTAAATATAGTCCCTTGCTTCTTTTTCAGAAATGAATCAAAAGAAAAGATGGCTACATTAAAATGGCTCAGGCCTATAATTTTCTTCCAGTCCCAAGTATATAGCAAATGCCGCTATTATGTTCAAAGTTGTGGTTTTTTTTTTAAAGCTCAGAAAACAGGCCATTAAGCAAAAGCAATCAGCATGGGGTATAACCATTCAAGGCCCTTTTTTTTTTTAATTTAAATAATTTTTTCTTCAGCAAATGGAAAGGGCAAAAGAACCCTAAAGATGAATCTTCAGGTATAAACACAGCAAGCTGTGAAATGAACTATAAGATAAACAAGAGCCTCTGAAGTCGCAGCACACATGCCTGCTGCTCCAGGAGGATAAATGAAGATGCACACATAAGGCTTGAATTCAAAGTTTAGCATTATTAAACCGAAGCCATAACATTAAAATCATAGTTATGAACTGATTAATTGATTTATAGTTGTACACCACTTGATCATAGTTCTTCCTTGCTTACTTCCATTAAACCTTGCACAACGTGCTCAAGTCCTCACAAATATATGCAAACAGAGTCCTCTCCATCAGGAGGGGCTGTTTTACGTGAGCTGTTAATGCTTTGCCACAAAGGATATGAGTAATTCCTTTTAAAGTGAAAGCATCTACTTCCAACTTTACTGATACTGGTCACAATAAGAAACATCTTTAGTATGAAGAGAAATAATACAGAGAATGGGTAGAACAGAAAGCTGAAGAAGGCAGGAAAATTAACTTGAATCCTCAAAGAGGATTGTGGGCTGGGAACTGGAAAAGGTGTTTTATCTCAAGGCTACTGGTTTGATTTATCCCGGGTCAGTGGTTAGTGAAATTCTTTCCATAAGACTGAGTGTCACTGTCCTGTGGGAAGGGGCTGGGTGGGCCTGGATCAGGATCTGGGGAATGTCATTAAAATCCTACAGCAATCAGTATCCTTAAAACATAGCCAAGATGCTAAAAACCAAAGTATTAGTATATTGCTCCAAAGCAACAGGTTTCCAAGCTGTATTGAAGTAACAGGGGAGGAAATTTTGTTTCATATTGTACCATGTTTGTCTGAAAACAGAACTTGTCCTTAAAAGGCAAGGAAAGCTGATGACATTGATCCAGAGAGATGAAGCACATATCTACACCCATAGCCCTAGAAGCCAAGTCCAAAGCTGTATGAAGTCAACAGAAGGATTTCTGTAGACTTCAAACGCCTTCACATCATGCTCTGGGGGGAGCACATGTCCCATGAGAACCTGAAGAGAGTATCAAAGAGTCTAGAGACTCAGATGCTTCCTCTTAAGTTTATTTTATGACCACACTGCACCACAACAGAGATTATCTCTATGAGTGATATAAATGTAATTTGTGTAGGGCAGGGCTAACATCATGAGTGCCACAGCCTACGCAGACCACTCCCCATGGCTGGCATCTTACTTCATCAAACCCTGATGAGACAGATTCTGTTTTTATTATTTTTCAAAATAATATTACCTTGACCAGAAAATGTGAACTATGCCTTAATCTTTGATAGCCTAGTGAAGTGTATTTACATTAACTCCCCAGGCTAGAATATACATTTAGGATTCAGTTGGTGGTCCAAACTAATTCCCACTTCTCTGCCTATGGTCCTCAGGTTTAGAACACCAGTGATGCAAACAAGTATTTCTAGGTTCATTATCTAAGGCTGATCCTGTAGTCCATTTATATGGGCTACATAAATAACCCATTTCTGCCATACACCCGGGCTGCAGGGAGAGTGACTTTGCATCTGAATATCTGAATTTCTGAATCTTCATTCTGGCCAAAATATTTGCAAGATGTTAAAAATCTCACAACTCAATAATTCAGGCATTGAAAACAATCAGTGAGAAGCAGACTGCTACTTTTAAATGAAGATTGCAAAGGTTCTACAATTGCAAAGGTTCTACAATCAAGACTAAAGAACTAAGAGTTGAGCCTAGTCCCAAAGCCTGTAATCGCACGCAGTATCTACATCTCCAATTGGGAGGTGCTGGAGCACTGAGCCATGTCTACTCGGACTTTTAGTTCAGTCCCAAGATGCCTGAAGCTCGCCTAGTCCCAAAGCCTGTAATCGCACGCAGTATCTACATCTCCAATTGGGAGGTGCTGGAGCACTGAGCCATGTCTACTACTTTTAGTTCAGTCCCAAGATGTCTGAAGCTCGGACAGACAGCTGCGCTTGGTTGTCTGTGGCAATGACTGGGCGTCTTTTCAGATGTTAACTTTGTTAAGCTTTGTTTAGCTTTTGCAGACAGTTTTAAGACTTGCTACTGACCTACATCCAACTAAGCTTTGCGCTAAGCTAACTGCAGGGTAATTGACAGCAGATGTAGGGCAATACTGCAACAAGCATGATTGTCGTGTTATCAGTTCACATGACAGCAAATGATCCTTCTTGTCTTCTTGGAAAAAAGACACTTTGAAATAATTACTAAAACTATCCCTCGTGGTGTGGCTATAATGTGGGGTGAAGTGCACAGTCTTTGGGATACTGGGAACAGTTAGGACTCAGTTGAGTTCAGCTCTCTACACTTCCCCATGGTAGTTCTTTTATTTTTGTTTATTTATGGAGAAATAAAGAGCATAATGTGGAACAGTAAAGCTAATCTAAACCATTTCAGCTAGATGTGTTTTAGTTGGCAGGATAATAATAACTTAGTAATAACCTCACAACAGCACTGGGTGTATCAGCGAACAAATACAGCCTGCACTCATAAATGTCCAAGTGTTTATGGAGGAGGATAAATTTATTCCCAGAGTTCACCAGCTGCTACCAAGCAAGTTATCGCTATTCTGTTTCAGATTTTCTATAGGTGTTGCTGGGGAGCTGTTCCTAGTCAGACACTTAAATCATCTGGGCATATCAGAGTGCTGGGAGTACGACACTATGCGCTGGTTGCAAAGAGCCATCAAATTGTCAGCCCTCTGATGACCTGACACTATTCTTATTTTATATAAAACATACACACCTATATGTGTCACTCTGGTGTTTGGAAGATACCAGCACAGATATTCTAGTTATGTTTGAATTCCAAAGGCAATACAGCTATGGGATACCCCTAATCAAGTGTAACCTCTGAAAAAGTGGTCCTCCCGTGTGCCTTCTCTGTGCTGTTGTTATCCTGTGACTTGTAATGGGAAGAATGTTTGAAGGTACAGCAGGTGGTAGGTGAAGCAGCACCAAAGGGACACATTGCCATGGGATGTCCCAATCGGTTAAACAGTAAAATTAACAAACTGATAAACACCGGGGGGAACTAATGACTTTGCCTTGAGTTTCAGCCTCTCATGTTTCTGCTTCCTTCTGAACTTGTTAGGTTGGGTCTCAAAAGAGACAAAGGAGAAAAAGACATCAATCTAGATGTCCATTTAAGTGGGCACATCCATCTCATTGATTTGTTAGAGCCTACACACTTACTGTTCTTAAAGAACATATAGCTCAAATGCACCTCCAACCTCGCTCTTTCTTTTAATGCATGCTTAAGCTTCTGAGGACTTCATCTAAAGTTGGGCTTAAAGGGAGAAAGAAAAGCCTAGTGTAACCAGGTGCACTTTTTAAAAGAGCAACTTTAGTTTTAAGTGTAATTTTTCTATTGGTATCTTTGTTTAGCATTCTCAAACAAACTCAAGTTTCTAAAGCTGAATTACAAACCTATGAAAAATGCAGTTACCATTTAGGTACCAAACCAGCCATACTTGTGTTGGTGCAAATGATACCATTCTAACACAATAATCAAATGAGTTTCTCATAAACTGTTCTGTAATCCAATAAAGTCACAGCCTTTTTTTTTAAACCTTTATCAATCTCAATCTGTAATATTTACATACATACCACAGATAGGGGATGAAAGGGAACTGGAATAAGTGACAAGCAAACTGAGATAAATGAGAAATAACCCATCATTATGGCAAAAAAGCAAAAGGCAGCATTATGCAGAAACTTTATCAAGTAATGAATGATCTATCTGGGAATAATTACATGTGACTCACTGCTCCCATTTTCTTAAATGAATTTAAAAGCTATTAAATATCCCCTTAACAATAAACAGCATGTGAGATACTGCTTTGCCGCTTTTGTCCACAAAATTTTATCTTAATCAGTGAATATGGATAGTCTTGAGGAGGAGCGGATGAGCGGATACAGCTGCCAGGTAGTGAAGGATGTGCACGCTTGTACGAAAAAGCCTGAGATAACGGACAAGAAGATACAGAGCCTCGCATATTAGCTGTGTTACTATTACTGACGTTGTTTGGATCTAACTAGCAGATTGTGTCTTTTTATGGCCAGTACAACATGGGTAAGATGGTCCCTGTGAATGCCAATCACAAACACTCTGGCATTTCTGACGTGCAAACAGGTTGATGTGGGAGAATGATGATCCACCATGCGCGTGGGTCTGAGTGAGAACAACAGTCTAAGGGGGATTGGGCTGAGGAATATGCTCAACACACAGGCAGTGGCTTGCTCCCCTCAGAGCTTCAGGGTGATGCACGGCTTTACGCAATCTTTTTTTGTTAAAAAGGTAAATATGAGTGTAGCCATCAGAGATATCCAAGCGGACCCAAATTAGGAAGAATCTGACCCAGTAGATAGCAGGACAGATAGTAAATGTGATTTCATTCCCTTACGCAAAAGATTAGGGCATTAATCTAGTTTGTGAATAGTGTGGATTTGAGGAGAGTGCTACATGTAGGTTTCTTACTGGGCACCCTAATGACTAGATTATTATGAAAGTATTAGCTGCATTATTTTAAAAATAAATTCAACTACTTTTTTTTTAAAGCACCCAATGCTGTCAGTAGGGATGGGGATAGAATAAGCCTACCTAACAGACTGAACTGTTCGGGTTAGGTGACTCAAGCAAGGAACATTTTGCTTTTGCAGCTTGGCTTATGTAGAAGGAAACTGCAGAATTGCTTGGGGCAGTGATGGCTCTGTGCAAAAAGAGCTCCTGGGGCTTTTTAAATGGAACTAAATAAATTAACCATTTCTATTTCATCAAATTAATGCTTTTGTACCAAGTCCCGTATCACCTCTATTTCTTCATCGTGTTTTAGGATGAGATTATTCTGCCTTTATTTTAAGATTCCATCCTATTTATCTGCCTAGACTGCAATCTTTCTGAGCAAAGTCTGGTTCTTATTCTGTGTTTGTAAAGGTATGCATGATAAAGTCTGTGTTTCAGCTGCATGCTCTAATCATCCACAAAGAATGTAGCAGTCCAAAAGCAAAGAACACGAACACACACCCACGAACACAAAAGTCATCCTCACTGAGCAAAACTCACTCTTACAGTACACAGCTGCTTCACTTAATGGCTACAGCTGTTTTTTTCTAAAGCTACAATTTGCTTAAAATTGTACATAAATTTCAGTTATGAGTCTATTTTAATGCAATTCACATACAAACTAAACATCTCACAAAAAAAATTCCATCAAAACATCGGCAGCCTTTAAATACTCTATTTCAAAAGATGCAGGCTTTGCCATTAAATTCTTTTTTTTTCACCAAAAATACTATATTATGCAAACATGATAAGTATCGGAGATAGTTTAGTGTCATTATTAGCGTTCTGTACGAGTGCTAATGACCTTGCATAAAGCAGACATAAATTATTTTCACATATCATCCCCCGAGTAGCTTTATGAAAATGCATGTAGTGATTGTGTACTTAGCTCTCCAATTAAATGCCAGAGAAAAAATGACTTTGGTGAGGTTTTGCTACTTGATTTCATGGGATGAACCCATTCCCAAAAGTGACAGTAACCTACTTTTATGCTAAAGGACAGTGATTTGAAGGAGCATATTAAAAATCTATAGCTGTTGTATTTAGCATTTAATTTCAACTCAATTAAATTGCAAGTTGATTGGGAAGGCGTTTATTTTAAATATCCAAGTGCAAGCATTCAAAGACAATTTTTGCATTAGAAATGAAGAAAAATTAATACTTTCCATGCAAAATTTTAAATACGTCTATATCAAACCACAGGCCACCTTCAGGTTTGACTTTTCATAGCACACTTGATGTATATGAGATATGCAGAAAATATATGCTTAAAAACACGAGTTTGATCCTGACAGACTAGTAAGAAATGTACTGGGTTTTGTAATTATTCCCAAGCCAGCATATGTAATGAGAAGATAGTTTTACATAGTTAGGTACTTGGTATTCTACAAACTAAAATAGATGTATCTGTAAACGCTTGGCTTTAATTATAACTTTTGGATCCAGATCTGATTTTCTGAAGCTAGGGCGTTCACAGCTGCAGTGCTGGTTTTGACCATTTGCTAACCTTTCTCTTGAGTTCCTTGCTTTAGCAAGTGGCTTAAATTGCACGCCTGATCTTTCCCAGATAAGCTTTGTGGAACTAAAATGCTTTGTTTAAAGTATCCTCAATCAATTAAACAGAAATGCAACACAATGGAGGAACATGTGTGCAGTCCTGTTTGTGAAACTTCAGATTCCCCAGATACTAGAGGATTAAACTCTCCTGCCTTCAGCATTTTTTTTCAAAAAAAAACCAGAACAGATATTCTACCTTGGGTAATAAATAAGCAACAACTTGATATATATATATATATATATATGTATATAAAACTTTACCTGTTTCATATCCGAGGATCAACAAAAGCATGAGAAGCATAAGAAAATAGTTGCATCAAACTTTTTTTGCACAATAGGCAACATATTCTGGCACGTCCTCACAGGAGAGTTAGTTTTCATTCAAGAACTCCTCTTTTGTTTGCCTAATTTGAGGAGAGCAGCCCTCCTACGGAAATAACACCTGAGCTGAAGAAAAGGATTGCGGAAGCAGCTTGGGAGCTTCCCTAGCTCAAGCTGCTGCTGCTGACAACATATCACCAAAACCAGCGCTATGCTTCGACTAAGAATTAGTGCCTGGATGAACCTGAGACAGGGCAGCACTTCCTTTAAACTTCAGTTAATAGTGAGCAGCCAAGCTCCCAAAGACATGCCGCGTGGGGTTCAGAGCAACGCACCAAACCCAGTTAACCCTGGCCAAGTCTGCCCGCTTCAGCTCGAACGTGCTTACCCAGTTCTCAGCTGATACAATAGATCACTGTTTCCAGTGCCAAGAAATGCATGTCGAATTGCATCATAAGTAAAATGGAAGAGGGATTATTTGATTTTATTTCTATTTCTCCTGTGTTCAGAGCTTAGCAATCGTATAGCACAGTGTATAAGCACCTCCTAAATACGTGTGCTTTTCTGTATGTAAGAAATAAAATGACAAGTTTGGAACAGCATCAACTTTTCTGCTTTCTGAGCATGTAGGTAAATACGGCTAATTGCTATCTTTGGCCTCTGTACGACTATACGAAGGCAATACATATAGAAGATGTGTTGACAGAAAGCTGAAGTGCCCTGCTCTTTTCTTTTTGATCATCTCAACTTTAAATAGCTCTGACTCTATGTAATTCTTTCTTTGCATTTAATTTGTGGGTTGAAGAAGTGAAAACAACTGTTTCCAGAGATAAAACCAAGGAATTAAAATTATATTGTCCTTTAGTTCCTTAGTCCTATGCTGGTATATTAATTCATAAATGGGAATATTAATACTTATGATGAAAATACATCCCATAATTGCCCTGCTTAATAGAAAAAGGCCCAAGAGAAAGACAAAGCAAAGAAATGAATTAAAGAAAATCTGTGTTTTCATTTTGGGCATGAAGTTTTGAGTTGCAAATGAAGATAAGAAAATGAACCACATTTCCTGTTTGTGTTACCAAGATTCTCATTAAGGTGTCTCCTCTTTGACCTATGTTGTTATGAGAAAGAAACTAAGGCAAGTAAGCTTACACTAATGAGAGGCAAGAATATCCCTGCTTTTTCACAATTAGAATAAATATATTGGGGAGCCAGATGGGACCGTTAAAATTTTCCACAATTATATGCCTGCCACAGATAATGGCAAAGGCCCCACAATGGCTATTTTAAAGTAATACATAAATGAACAGATTAGCAGACTTTTTTTTTTTTTTCAGATTTATTTTCCCCATCTTGGTTATGGTTTATTTGTTTGGCGAGTTCTGTGGGAAAGAGGTGATTTACTGGAGTGTTTTAATTTAAAATGATAAATTTCATACAGGCTAACGAGAAACAGGTTTCTACTTGATAAAAGGAGGGCTGAATGAATTTGAAAAAAACATCTATGGTGGCTTTCATAAGAAGCAACTAATTCTGTCATTGTTATCTAAGTAAAACACCGGTGTCCTTGCTTCTACCACAACCTACAGTGTTGCTTCTCTGCTTTTAATCCCTGTGCTTTCCTCATGCGCTTTTCACATCTAAGGCTCTGCCACGCCAGCTACTCCGAACCGTATCATCCTTGAGTTTTAGGTCTTTGTATTGAGCGCGTTTTGCATATGTGAATACGGTTTTGTATGTCTGCTTCTTGCTGATCAAAGAATACCCTTTTTTCTTCAGAATATACATTTCCTGAACTGGTTTATTCCTGATGTTTCCAAAAAGTCTGGGAAAGAGCAACAAAAGGAGTCAGAGTGTTTGTGCTCAAATACACCATTGTAGTTCAGTGGCTTCAGAGGGACTTGTTCATGTACATGAGATATTAGCAATCCCCAAAAATCATATCCCTTCAAGAAAGCTGGAGCTGGACATTACCACGTGAAGGGAAAAGAGAGGTTAATCCCTACAGAGATTGACTGAGCATCATTTAATTGGGCAGTCTAGTGTAGTTCAAACCTGCATTTCCAAACCCCACACTGCCTTCCCCAAAGACCTCGCTTGTGCTTCTGTTAGAGAGCCTGTGCCAGGAACAGGTGGGTATTTGAGTAAGTTTGGATGACCATGAGGAGATAACCCCATACAAGGAGTCTATCTCAATACCACAGAAAGTCATAAAAAGCTGCTCCAAAATTTGAAAACCAGTTGTGCTTTCCTTGATTTAAATCTGAAGATAATGAAGGAAGCAAATAACCAATATCAGTCTTAAATCTCTCTGTGGTATTGTCATGGTTTAACCCCACGACAACTAAACCATGGGTTTACTTAACTTCCCTGGCTGCTGCAAACAGTCATATAGGGAAACATATTTTAGCACTATGAATAAAGTCCAATTAATACGTTTTACCATAGCATTCAACAAAATTACCAATAAATAAAACAACTGGCAAGGCTTTAAGATCCATGAGAGTATCCAGCAGTGTAACAAAGAAAACAGTCTAGTTATGACTGTTATAAAGTGGGTAAACAGACACACGGTGGGCCCAATTTTCCAAACTTTACAATAATTTGAAAAGCCCTGCAGAGTGCTTGCCTTTCACTTGTTCATCTTACTTCCTTCACTGGGGCTCATACTGAATTTAAACTGTATAATTCAAGTTGTTTCATTGTATAGTCAACTTTGTAGAGTTTTTAAACTATTGGAATGCTTACTGCAAATAATTTTGGTAAAACTGAAATTGCAATGGCGTCTACCTTGGTCACATGCATTGAATTCAGCATTGCGTAAGGTACATCTGCTCTGTGCTCATGGAAGCGAGCAACTGCTCCGTGAGCTTTCCGCCAGCTCCCTTGCACCCAGGACAGCAGACAGCTGACGGCAGCACAAAGCACAGCCTGAGCTCGTTTGCTGTGATGCTCAGGAGAGTAAGTAAGTCTACAGTAAGCACCTTGTTGGCAAAGCTAGATTGCTATATGGGTGTATGTCTATACCAACGACCCTGGGACAGTACATACTGCCCCAAAATGGCACGAGAGTACGCTGGCTTTCCGTGGAGTAGTACTGCTAGGAAATGATATGCCAATGGGCCTCCTCCCTGCCCCTGGCACCCCCGTCCTGCGGCACAGCTTGTGTAGGCTTCACCCATAAACTGGCACAGAAAGAGGGTTTTTTTCTTCTCCCATAAGGGATGCTGTTTTCCCGAAATGCGGTGTGCCCTGGTGGTGGTCCTCAATGTGCATAAGGGCTGTTTGCACTGGAATCCACACTACAGCGCCCCACAGAAGTTAGGGCTCGTCTAAACTTCAGAAGGATGGGGTATGATTCAAGGCAATTGAGATGAAAAGATGACTGCCTGTCAGCTTAGTGGCTTGCCCTGGCCGTGTGTAGGCTGTCAGCCCCTCACAATGACAAGGCAAAGCCCTGCAACAGTGGTGGAATGGGAGTTTATAGACAAGAAGTTATTGACAGTCAGCTGATGAATGGTAACTCATTAAGCCATGGCAATATTATTGCTTGCAATGCTCTGTCCATACAGTTAATCAATTTTCTAAGTGAATGAAACTGAATTAAAGCTGCTTTAACTCCAAATGAGAATGTCGACACAAGCATTTAGTGAAGTTTGACTAATCCATTTAAAACAAACTTAGATTTGTTTCTCTCAGTAGCCATACGTAGATAACTCTGGGACAGGTTCAACACAGCTACTTCAGACTTAGTACCTCTAACAGCCTGACTTAACCCAGTCCTCACCCTACAGAGGTGGAAATCCCACACTGAAAGACAGGGCTAGAAAGCTGAATGTCTTGGCTCAGTATCTGCTCAGCTGTGATTTGACACATATTACATATGACAAATATTTAGGTACTTTTTATCAAGTGGATGATGAACAGCGCAAGATAAAACACTAAATGCAGAAAAAGAATATAAGTTAATTAAATCAGCTGATACATTTGCTCTTCATGTGTCACCAGCATCTTACCTCAAGCATGCAGGGACAAACAAACCCAAGTTGTAGAACAAAGGATTTGGTTAAGAAATAGAGCTAATAAAAATATGCAAAACAACATATAGAAAAAGCTTCAAATAAAAGTTTTTTCTATCAGTACTTCAAAAGGTACATTAGCCGTTCAGTATTCATTCATGACCGCTCACAGAAATGCATGCAGCTTGTCTCATTTTTAACTGCACAGCAGTGAAAGAATAATAGCAACTCTGAGAGTGTTAATGCCCTTTGAACTACCACTATGCTTCAGAGTTAACATGCCACTGCAAGGAATTCTGCCATTTCTCATTTCTCTGAAAGCTTATTTCACCTTGGCATCTTTTAGATACAGGTTCAAGCACCTGCGCTTCAATTTATATGTTAAAAATTTACTTCAAATCCAAAGGGACTACAGACTGACTTTGTCTTCCTGGTAAATGGTTTATTCTTTTAAGTAAAGGGCTGGATGGAAGTACCATGAAAGTGAAATTAAAAAATTTTAAAAAAAAGTAGAAAAGGAAAATAAGGTTTAATATAGATCAATAGTTGTTGTATCAAATAATCCATGGGGAACATGGGAAAAGCAAAGCATTGGCATAGTGTGCACAGAAAAGAAATATCACACTGAGCCTAGAGACTTGAGAAGACACCCTTGTCTCCTTGAAGCTGATGGGAATTTTGCCACTGATTTAGTGGAGATGGGTTTACACCCACTACCTAAAAAGTGAATGCTCAGCTGCTGAAGCACATGATGGCAGCCACCCCAGAAAAACACCAGCTTGCTGAACCATGACCTGTGCTGACTCAATCCAAAACTTGTTCTTCTTAGCTCAAGGACTGAGTTTTTGGCATGACTCTGTACCTGCTTGTTTTATTTGCCACACCCTTCTGTAGGGATGGCACAAAGCTAAGCGAGAGAAAGCTTCTAACAAACATGAACTGGAGATCACAGGCTCACAGAATAGCCAGGGCATTCAATAGTGGCAGGACAAGAGATGACTGGCAGCAACTGATAAAAGAAATAAAGATGTATTTCCTGCTCTGAAATATTCATAACAAAATAAATTGATTAAACTTTATTTCATCCCATGAAAAGATAAGTTTTTGAAATGCACCTCCTGTGTTCAAAATATTTTGTACACTGACCCAATTATTTTTCTCCATCTTCTTCCTTTCTATAGAAGCAGTTGTGTCACTCCCCTGGATGTTCTGGTAGGCAGAAAAATCTGGTTAAGGATAAATACAGTTTTATTGTATTGACTGTTAAGAGCTCCTCAAAACATGATGTGACTCGGCCACTGTCCTAGGGCTAACTAATGCCTAAGTTATCCCCTCAAGTTACGTGGTCATTCTGTTGGGTTAATATGGATTTGTGTAACAAAAGTATCAGATTATTTTAAACAGTAACCTGCCTCTAAGTAGTAATTACAGTAACAAAAGAAGCAAGCCCCTGACCACAACTGGGCATCTTTGTTATCTCTTACTGCTCCAAATAAACCATGAGCAAAGTCCCTAATCAGATCTCAGCATGCGGTCAGCTCATAAGAAATCCTTTAACCCACTCACAAGAGAGTTGGTGCACCACAGCGAAGACTTCTTCATACTTTCCTACCCAGGAATAGTTCAGTGCAAAAACCCCAGAGTTTTGAAACCATTCTGAAGCCACATAAACAGAGTTTTGCAATCATAGAAAGTATTGTCCTGTATGGACTGCAACGACTGCAGCTGGGGCCAAAGGAGAGATTTTCCTGAGAGGTATTCTTTAGCAAATGAGATGTAGCACAAAAATCTAGTAAGTGCCCTTCACTTTGTTTTCTCTAAAGCAGTCTCCAAAGAATACATTTCAGGCAACCTTGTCATTGCTCAATGTGAGACGGGCCAGAAGGTGAAAGACTGGTACCGCTTCCGTCCTCGTGGGATTGCTGGCCACTTACAAAGACTATTCAAATGATCTCATTAACTAACAACCCCACTTCCAAAGATCCTTTCAGGTGCCCATAGAAAGACAATTTCTGTTAGGCTGGCATAATTTCTATCTGATTTTTTTTTTCCTTAAAAATAATTTTGCCCAGTTGACTGAAAGCTTTTCATGCTTATCTGGGGGTGAGAATCCTGAGTACCATAAATGTGGGGCTCAGCAATGTTTTTGCTATCTACGGATGTTCATTATGACTATTAGTCACATGAGAAAAGATACCTAATTCTAGAAAATACTGGCAATTTATTTGATACCGTGCATGAAATAAGCTTACATCTAGCCCAGTACAGGCATATGAGGGAGTCAAATATTATGTAAGAAAAAAATTTTCTTTAAGATGATGCATTAGTTTTTGGGCTAGGCATTCCAGCTTTGTTCCCTTCTTGCTGTTTCGGATGCTGAAGAGCTATCCACCTCTACAGCCTGAGTACATCCCTTTCTTAGGGAAGCCAGTGTCATTGATTAAGAAGAGAACTGCCTAGTTAGCCACCTATCCATTCTTTGTCAGGGAGAGACTTGACCATGTGTTATGTCCTAATCTCTAGCATTACAAACAGGTCCTGCTTTTCCTAGAATTAATGGTTACAGACATATCGATCTAGATGTGAGAAAGGTCACACTCCCAAAAGCCAGACACATAAAAGAGAAAAATGGAAATGAAACGGCTTTAGTCTTCCAACTGTGTGTTACGGCTGCTGAGCCGCAAAGCATCTTTCCAGAACTGTTTGTATATAGGACTGAGATCGGGAGGTAAAATTTGCCTTAGATACCATGTCCCAGTTCACTGTATCCAAGTTTGCAACACCCCAACTGTTACAAGCCTCACTATCATTACAACAATACCATGTTTTTATCACAGAGAATGTCACCTTCATATTAAAATGATGCAGACAGTTTCCAGCGTATGTGATTCAGCAGAGTCCTCTGAGGCTGAAGTATGCCCATGGTATTTATTCATTGTTTTATACTGAATGAAGGGAGAAACTAATTCACTGTCCTTTTGTACTGAGAATAGAATAATGCATGTGATTTTCCACTTTGAAAAGATATTTAATAATCCCATTTAATGTTGAGTTAAACATTTCATTGTTTGCCATGACTAATCCACAGATTTGAAGGGAAAATTCCACTTTAAAGTGTAATGGAGCTTCTCTGTTCCTTCACTTTTGAATTAGTACTAACACAATTTTGGAAATAAGTCCCAGTTTGTGGAGGTATTTTGCAGCATGTGTTCTAACACACTTATAATAAGTACAGTGAAACAGAGGGTGCTTTGGATAACAAATGCAAATTTGGTCAGAGTAGTAAAACCAGTGAAATCTTCACTTAGACAAACCTTCTAATTAAATGAATAAACTTATTCTGAAAGATGTTCAATGAAGGATGCAGAATAGGATTATTCTACTCCATCAAACACCCCTTTGATGTTTAATGAAACTACAACAGCAGGTAAATTATGGTTTTGTGTTCACTGCACACTTTTTAATGAGATTATAAAGAAAAATACAATATATCACAAGTGGGTCAAATATATTTTTGTATCTCTGTCTGGAGAGACACCCTCCAGAATGATCATTTACAAGTCTGCAGCTGACTATCGAGAGAACATTTAAATAAACACAGTTATTAAAACATAGAAACCATATAGCTGTTGCTATTTACTGACACTTTCAAGCATCAGCCTGCTTTTGAATCTGTCATGGCCAGTGAATATACTCATAAAAATATGTAAATATGGATGCACAGTAATGAACTTTAATAACAAATTCAATTCCAATATTTTTAAAGAAACACAACTGCCCCAGACATTATTGATATTTCCATATTTTTAAAAAAATAATACTGTACGTATAAGGGTGAAGGGGAAACAGGCACTCTAGCCTCCCGTGCCATGAAGCATGGGCCACACTGCACGGGGTTACAGCCCTGCTAACATTTCCAAGTAAATGAGGCTTATTATTCAATATCTCAATTATGTGTATGAAGGTGATACCGGTACGAAAGTGCTTTCCGTTTAACTAGCCCTGTTCCTGGTGACAGCAGTGATCAAGCTCCTTTTGACTTCCAGAGGAACCCAATTAGGCTGAATGAAAAGTGCTGTGGAAGCTCCCACCTGGAGTAAAACACGGCACGGAGCCACGGGTGCGCTTCTGTGTCTCCCTTCCTCATTAAGCCAGCTCCCAAGGCCACCCAAACCCCTGAGCTCCTTTGGTCATGTTTGCAATGATTGCTCCCTTCTCCTGAGCAAAAGTGACATTGGCCTTTTGTGCAAAATGAGTCAGTACCCACCTTAGGCTTGAAACAAACATAAAAATTTCATCACCTCCAATTTTGCCCTACTGAGGAACCTGCAGCGCTGGAACCGCGAGCCCAGTCGATGTGTGTGGGAGCAGGACCCATTTATCTGGCACTTCTGCAAGCCAGGCATTCTGTTTGCACAACAAAGTCTTTAAATCCTGGCCAAATGGCTAAATCACTCTTCTTCCACTTGTCAATGCTCCTGGTTGTAAAAAGACAAGTTGTCTGGGGAAGGCTGGATGCATGTCTCAGCAGTCTGAATTGGACGTGAACTAATTGGAAACTTCATTGGAGATGAACTAATATCACACGGGCTCTCTGCCAGCCGGGCAGTGGCTTGCAATCGCTCTGCACCAGAAGTCAAAGGAGGGCCAGATGAAAAAGAATTATTTTAACATTGAGGAATTCATGTTGTATTTTCTCCTGAGATGCTGGTGTTTGATGACTCCAATGCTTCACACATTTCAGGACCTGCTGGGACTTGTGATTGGCGATAGACAAACGTGATATTCTCAGGATCAGGTTTGTGGAGCTTGGGAAAACTTTCAGTTTTATTTGCCTCTAAATTGTCCAGAACGAAAATCATGATTTGTGTGACAGCCGTGTGATGTAAATACAGTGTTCTGAATTCAGCAGTTATAATTTTGATAGAAATTTTTTTTTTTACTCAGAGACTTATAGTCAGCAATAACACCAGTTCCAATGCTAAAAGTATATATCATACAATGAAACTTGCATCTCAGGGAAAATATTAACACTATTTTTCACTGAATCAACAGGAAAAACATCATTACCAGGCTTTGAAATACTGCATAAGTAACATTTTTCGAACAAGAAAAGGTTATGGTTCAGACTCATCCAGAGCCCACCCTAGTGACTCTTTGCTGTCGCTGCACAAGGACAGCCTTCACGAAATAGGGCTCTACACTCGCTGCTGTGTACTGGTATTATTGCACTAAGGAATATGACATACTGCAATAATGTCAGAAATCACTAAATTGCAAATAATTTTAATAATGAAACAGAATACCCTTATTTTAACCCCTCATTCAGAACTGATTAAAAGTTAGTTGGTGAGTTTTTATAGGCTTTGGTTTAGGCATTAAGACCTGTGAAGTCAATGAGATTGAGAAGGTGCTCAGGTGTTTTGTTACCAGGGCTGGACTGAAGTACACATTTCTGTAAGTCTGCTGATGCCGCTGGCTCTCGTTATCAGCTCTGACAGATTTAGCTGTGGCAGTTGTTCCTACCCCAGCTGTCTGCCCGGTGCTGATGCCGATTGCTGCCATTGTAGCAGGGAGAATGTGTCCGTACATCCGCCTAGCTCACTCTTGTATTTCACACTCCCCTCACCCGTGCTTTAGTCTGAAATGCTGGGCTGTGAACTGGGGTACTTGAAGTGCTGACACGTGTCCCATTCTGTCACCCTTCCTAGAGGACACTGATGCTGGGAGGCAGAGAGGCATTAGATGAACAGCTGGAGGTGGTCATGTCTCAAGCCACTGCAGCTAAATCTGCCAAATCTCATCTGTCAGAGCACACGGTTTGTGCTTTTAGCTTCATGTGTATGAAACTTTAGGATTACCAAATCTCTACTTTAAATACAATAATTAGCCCGGATGAGATCAATTAAAGAAAAATGTAAGTAACAACTGGAACATCCGAGTGCGTCAATAAAAAACACATTGTTAACACAATTTAGAGAAAATACAGGATGCGTAAACTTTGCACATAATTTAATAATATTATTTGTGAGAAAAATCCCCAAAAGATGTTATCTGCTTGCTTGATAAATACTTCAAACTAACAGAGGTCTGATCTTCATCTGGTTTAAGTCAGAGTGACTTCACTTAAGCCAGAGGAGCCATGAAAGTCAACAGCAGACGAAGAGCTGGCCCTAGTTTGCTATTCCCTAATCTTCAGGGAAATCGTTAAGATTATGGACAGGATAGTTTCTTTCTCCAAGATAAGGAAATATAATATCCCTAAAGTACCTCTTATCTACCCTCAAATCCAGTCTGGAAAGTCTTTCCTCTTTTCTAAGCTTTTTGTAGAATTTCTGCTCTATAAACGTAGCCTTTCCAAGTTTATTGGCATTTTTAATATGTTAAAGCTGTCGTTCCATTTTTGGCCACAGCTCCCTTTTTTCCTGATTCCTCTCAAAAATTTGAAACCTGTTCTTTTCCTGCTCCTTTCACTCTTCAGAGCAGTTTCTTCCCCTCTTTTCTTTTGGGAACGGAAATACTTGCTCTAGTTACAGTTCCCCTTGAGCCCCTCCATTGTGTTCCAATGTCTATGTGTCTGTGTCCACGTGTGGGACACAGCAAACCAATGTGTATGAGTCAAGATCTCAACGTGGTTTGTTTTATGGTAAATACTCATCACCATCACACCTAATATATATTACAAAAGTAAACTGGATTATAGATAAACTCTTAGATGCAGGAACTGAACTACATGTTCTTCCAATGTTTATAGTACGGCAGTGCCATCTAGTGAAACATCTACGGTAAATATTCTAGTACGTGACTAAAATACATTTTTGCATTAATCAAACAAATTTATTTTTAAGTACAATACTGATTATATGTACTGCTGTTCTCTATGAATGAATTTATTACAAATAGTGATCATATAAAATAGAATTGTTAACTAATGTAATTTCTTAAAGCACTGTGAAGTGTTGCGTTTCATAGGCACTCACATTGCACGTGATTTTACATTCCACTGCATGTATAAAACCTGATTCTTACATCTTTGATAAAGCCATTCCAACAAAGGAGCTTTAGTTAGCGGTACCCAGTTTGTAGACTAAACATATAACTTGCGTAATCAGTCTCAAAAAGCTGTTTATACTATTTGCCACATTTAAAAAGGAATGTGTAAGGGCCTGTTATTTACCTAAAATATTTTCTTGAAATCTTAAATCCTGCACAGCTTCTCACGCTGAAACTGCCTAGAAAAGCAGCTCCAGAGCCAATGGCTTCAAATGGGAAATTTCCCATTTAACCCTCTGCGTCCCTCCAGATCGGATACAGTATCTCGGCACTCTGAGGCAGGGCTCTGCACAGCACGGGCTGATGACACGCTGGTGCTGAGGACTGTGCCCAACCCACCCCATGGGGGGACCCCAGGACGTGCTCCAGGGCTAGGGACAGACACACATCACCCTGCAGCACCGTGTCCTCCTGGCAGCAGGGCTGCTCCGTGCCCAGCTCCCTGCTGACCCACCCGTTCCCCCGTCGTGGTACCATGTGCCCGGGGCATGACGGTCAGTAGGTGACAGACCAGGCACACGAGCTACCACTGCCACAGGGGAGACGGGAGCGAGAGGAGGTGTAATGCAGGCAGCTGCGGAGCATGCACGAGGGGTCGGTGCCCCACGGGGGATGTTGCACATCTCATCAATAATCTGCCAGTCTGGATAAGTTTGCGTGTGAGTGACATGGCTGTCCTGTGGGTATCAGGTGGAGAGAGAAATGGAAAAACGTCCACCTGGTCCCGTTTGATTATCGGTATCGTTAGTCTCAAGTACTAATGGTTTATAAGATGTCAGTGAAATCATAAGGGGATTATTTTTAAAACTCTGTCATCATGTCCTCTATCTTAACCTTCCTGTAGAAAATATCGCACAATCAAACGTGCTTTTGTTTGTCTTAGCCTATCTGTTTCCATCTCACCTCTACTACTACTGCTTTTTATGATACTGTAAAAAAGTCAGCCCCGGCTTACAAACCTGTTGTCGCTGTCGCAGACGGAGACAGCCTCTGCCCAAAGCATTGCCAATCAAGGACGGGATCCGAAATCAGTTAATGAACGTGTTTTCACTGATCTCAGTGAGGTCTGGAGCAGGCCTAGCAGCAAAGATGTTGTCTATTAAGTGAATTTTCTTTTGGATGACATTTTGGAACAGTTAGCATAGTTCACATTTCAGTTTCCATTGTCTGCAACCATATGAACTTCATATTTTACAAAAGTTTTACGTACAGATTGGAAATCTGATTTCAGTTACTCCTACTGCTGCTTTATTTCATTTAAGGAAATTGGTATTAAATTGTTGGATATATTTATGTGTCCACATTTAGCCTGTCTGTAATACCGTGCAACCTACAATACTTCATTCTCACCATTAATTAAAAACTCTTACAAGGTTAACACACCCGGGAAGGAGGATTGGGGAGCAAGCATTGTGTAACAGATGAACTCATATAAAACCTAAATATGATTTAATTAGTTGATAATGGATCATTAATTACAAAGCTAGTGAAATGAAACGCATTGTTGTGGGAACACATAATGGAACTATTGAGAAAGAATAGATTTGTTTTTACTAAGTACTTGTCTGCTAAGAAAACCACCTGTGCAAATAACCGGCTCAAATCAGATGACAAGCAGATTTTTTATTGCACAAGAAAGATTTTTGGTTTCCATGACAACGCACCCAGGTCAAAACAGCAAATTGTGTATTTTTCTGCAATAAACATTTCATTTACTCTAACAGGTTTAACATCCAGGTTTATAAAGTGTCTAAAATATATTTATTAGCTAGCAATTATTTAGTACAGCAGCTTCTGCCCAGAAATTGCTGTTCAGTGACTAGGGATTCAGCCAGAAGTGTATAGGATCTATCCTAAGCCTTTTGGCATTTTAAACAAATGCTGTAATGCTGTTTGGCTCACAGTAACCTACTGTGAGCTCTGGGGAGAACTAAGCAAACAGTTTAAATGTTATACAAAAGTTTTTATTTAATTGAATTCAAGCATTTATAAAATTATATTAAATTAGGTCATATTCATGGGCTGTCCAGTATTTAACATTTTCACCAGTAATTGCCTGTACATCTAATTTAAAATTTAATGACATTATTTAAGAAAAAGGGTTTCTTGATCTGAGGGCAAATATGCTTTATTTATAGGCCCTTTCTCAGACTGAGAATGGAAAGTACAAATGTGTTACTCATTAAGCCCCACGTTGTTACGTGGTTGGATGACTAAATCACTGCTTCCCCAGGGTGCCTATGCCAAAAAGCGCTGGAGTCAGCAAAAATAGAAAAATAGGTGTTCTCATTTCCAGTGTTCTGAATCAAAAAAACAATTAGTAGATCTCTGAAATAATGAGGGTTTTTGTTCACCAGAGCTGGCTGGAAGTGGCTCAGAACTCAAGCTCTGACTACTCGCCCGAGACCTGACGGCATTATGTCTCAGCCGGCGAAACGAGCGAGCAGCCCCAGCTCAGCCCCAGCGCAGCCCTGCCGCGTGGTACCTCCACGGTAGGATCCTAATCCAAGCCCAAGATGGTCAACTCTGTGTTGACAAGACCTTCACTGATGCACCATTGTCTCCCTGTCTTCTGGGCTGGTTTCTTTTGATTCTGGCCAGCTATGTGCAAGTGGTGAGTTTGCAAGGGCTCGCAGCCACGGCTGTTTCTTGGAGGACTCGCCCAGCACCTCTGTGCTGCTCCCCAACGGGCACGGGAGCCCTGCCTCTGAGCAGAGCACGGGTGCAAAGGCCAAGGGACATGGCATGTGCTGGAGCATACATATGCATTAGGTGTGACATTTTGCTCATAAGCGCTAGTACATAAAATACTTCCCTTCTCCTGGAAATGCTCCACTGCCCACAGGGAGCAGAAGGAGGAGGAGGAGGCTCCAACAAATGTCTCCAGGTCCCTTTTAGCCTGACTTCTCAGGGAAATGCAGCTTGTCCAAATGTGCTCTCTCCAGTCTCCTCCCAGTAACTTTTGAACTTCTTGGCTAATTTCTGCCAACCTTGACAGATGGTGGGAAGCTGAGAAGACACCCCAGCTGTCAGGAAAGCTGGCCGAGGGCAGCGGAGGGCAGGAGCCAGGTGGCCAAGGAGCATGTGTGCTGCTCTGGGCAAGCCACGGCGGGATGGAGTGTCGCTCAGTGGATGGGTCACAGGGACACAAGGGAAGGCTAAAGCTCATGTGGGAGAGGAAAACAAAGGATTTTAGGAAAATCCTTTAGGAAAAGGGGCTTTAATTTATAGAAAAACAGTTATTTGGCTTTTCCGGCCACAGAAAAACTTTTTTTGCGGTAATGTCATCAGCTCATCCTACATGGCAGAGCACACTTCGTTCTACCTAGGGTTCTCATGTTGACATTATTAGCATCCATAATCAAAGACCATGTTCTGAAAACAGGATTTCTTTCACAAAGATGTTCTTCTCTTGTTTCACTTAGTGTTCAGCAAAAGGCTACGAGAGAGAGAGAGGTGCTGCAGTCCCAGCCTTGGCCTGGAGCTCTGAAGAGCATTTATAGTGCACACGTTCCAGGGCCAGGTGATTTCTAGCTGCAGTTCTTTGTGTAAAATGCCACAGTGGACCCCTTCCTACTTTATATGAGCTGGATCTAAGTATGAGTTAGCACAAAGGAGAATTCACACAGCAGCAGCGGGCGGGACAGCAGGGACTGGACTACAGCCATGGTTCGGGAGCGGCTGGGCTGGAGCAGTATAAAGATGCCTAATGGTACTTTATGGTCACTTTGGAAACTGAAGTGTAATAATCGCCTTTGAGTCTGTAATTCAAGTGTTGTGAGCAAAAATAGGCAGCTGTATCAAACACCTTTTAATGCATGTTTTTTTCAAAAAAATCTCTGAAGATAGCCTGTGTAAACTGTGCTCCTTTTCCCTTCATTTTCAGCTGAAAGACATTTAGAAAGATATTTTCTTGTTTCACTAACAGTACATAAATACAAGTCACACCCTACTGAGTCCTCTTGAGGACAAAAACTGAATGAATATAAAGTTCTTGATAAATGAAGGCATATGCTTTACATAATTCTGCTCCTGATTTCCACTAATCCCAAGTGAAGAAGGTGTAACAAATTAAAGCTTATAAGGTGAGACTGAAAAAGCAGTAGTGAGACGTGAAGGCTGCTGGAAGTCAGGAAAACTCCAGAATGTTCAAACTTCAGACACGTTGCTTCCCATCCTCAGAGCACATCTTTCAATTTGCACATCCCTTGCACACAGTGAGTGGCAGTAAGTGGGGAAGGAGCTCATAGGATTTAAACATTGCACAAACCAGTGCAGAAAGCACTTTCTGTTTCTTCGCCTTCTCTATTTGATTAATATCTATAGCCAATGTGTTAATTACTATGCAAAATAAAGGTTGAATTCTGTGAGCACTGACATGCAAATAATCGGAAGAACCATAACATTTATACGCATACAGGCTTTCAGGACTGGACACCAACTCTTATAAGAGTTGACTTGACACGTTACAGGTCCTTTTATTTAGTTTTGGTTTTAGTAGTTTAGTTTGTAGCCAGGTCTGAGGTGGTGCAGAGAGCAGGCAAGCACTAGATGGCTCCCGAGCAACAGGCTGGGTTTTTTTAGAAACAGCTTTCTAATAACATCTTCACTTCCTGGCTTAGAACTTTGACCAAAATTTCTCTTCCCTCCTACTCACACAGTGTTTTTTAAAATTCAGCTGTACCTTCACAGGCTCGATGTAGTTTGTTTCTCGAAGCAGACAGTAGAAAATAGGGCTCTGCTGTGCTCTTGGCATAGGGCTTAAGAGGATCCGGCCGAACAGCCAGCGTTGCTGTCACAGGATGGAGCGTTTCCTGACTTCTACCAAAGCATTCATAAAGACTTGCAGAACGGAGTTAGCTTAGCTGGGAGCCACATTAATTGGCACTAATTGGTTTCCCTTGGCTGGTCACGTCTCTTTGGAAGTGATCTTCATGTTACTTTACATGGAGAAGCACTTGTATCTGGTCCTTCTAAGAAAGTGACAACAACCTTACAATTTCAGAAGGCAAACAGCTACCATCAAGCTTAGATTTGCAGAAGAAATGGCCTTTGTAAGCAACTGAATGCTGCTGAAATCACCTCCCTGGTGGGATGTGGTGATCACACAAAAGTACAGCTGCAGACAGCAGCACAGCTCTGAGCTCCTCAGAAAATCTGCAGATTGAAAGGTTTAGTAGCCAATCTGCAGTAAACAGAAATAAACAGAAACCTAATTTCCTCTCTGTGAAAACAGAGCATACTTTCTGAACACAGCACACACTTACAGTCCTAAGGTAAAGCTTTCCATCTGGGGAACGTGTCATGGAAAAGTAGGTCACTTTGCCTGTCATTGGTATGTATTCAGTGGCTTGGACACACGCACTAGTAATGCAGAAATGTTGGTGCAATGGTCTCTAGAGTTCAAGCTCTATAATGATGGGTTTCAGATATAAGTAAAATTATATGAAGATTGCAATCATGGAGAACACTGAAGTTTCTAGCCCATTCAGTGCTGGCTGTCTGATAACAGCCTTGGGAGCTTGTCTGCTCCCAGAGGATGGCTGCTTCTGCTGCAGAACCTCAGGACAGCACGGGGGTTACCCGAGTGCCCATTGCTCTACTCCTCCATCCCTGGTTCTCCTGGAAAGAGAGCTGCGTGCGTGGGCCAAGGGGAACCGGGGATGGGCTGGTAGCAGGAGCACCGTGTACCAGCATGACCTGTTATCTCTGCTCTCAGGAATTGATCTTTTGCAATTTCACAGTTGTCTGGATAAGGAGAAGTGTGTTGCTGCGATCTCCTACAAGTAAAACCATCACTAAAATTCTTTCTGGATATGTGGAAAGGGTCTACTTTGCAGCTCAGGCAGGTTGCCTCAATAGTCCTGAAACACTTTGCTGAAATGCAACCTCCTGAACAGCCCAAGGTGCCCAGCTGGTCTGTTCAAAAAGAACAAAGCACCAAACTGAGAACATTACCAGCAATCATCTGTGGAATTATGATCAACATAAACATCTTGTGGAGGCACAATGTAGAAAATAACAATTTCTATCAAGTTCTTAACTTTCCTATTCCATGTTAGTGAAACTTTGAGAGATTGACAGCAGAGATGTTGCAATAAAGAACAATGGCAGTTCCTTGTGCATATGAAACAGATTTTCTCAAATCCATCTTCCACATTACATTAGGCAATACCAGCATTTAAAAAGTTTAACCATTTGCATTTTGAGGGATGAGACGGAGTAAAATGTTATTTTGCTGCACATTAAACTTATGAAAGCATTGCTCAGTAAACCTATCATAAGCTAGCAGCCTTTCCAAACTCGGACAGGAAACACCTGGACCTCTGTGGTAAAACATCACTGTGAATGCACTGTACATTTTGGAACAGATCATTTTGAATTGTTAATAAATATTCATCTTATTGCAGTAAAACACTGTGTGTCCAGTGCTATAAACATTGGTGGAGCTAAATTAAATACGTGCAATGTTAGTCATCTTGACTTTTTTCCCTAAAATGAATACTTGATTTCCGCTCCAAGAACATCTGAAGTTTTAAAACCTTAAAACCTCAGAAGATAATTCTATTGGATATACAATTCAAATATCTCCATTTCTGTTCTATTTTCTTTGTTAACACATTCTCCCATCTTTTCTAAATGGCTCATTATAAAGCTAAATAAAATGAAGTCTTTGTTTCCTTTCCTGGGAAAAGCCTTGCACCTTGGCAAGCACAGCCCTGTAGGCTCATACAGGAATTCACTGTCCTCCCTAATGGTCTCAATTTGAAAAACAAATCTAGAGATGTCCCTAATTATCTAAAAGCCAAAGGGCAAAATGCAAATTGAATACAAATCCTCAGGCCTTTCCTCAAGAAACCGCTCAAAATGTGCATATCTATTTCGGCTGCATTGGTATAATTTATGTTTGTGATAAAGGGCTCCAGAACCACATTCTGAATTGAGACAAATTTCCTAATTTTAAGAATAATCATTTAACTGTTGCAAATCAGCCCTGAATGGAACAAAGACCTGAACTTTCTGCTACAGTTTGCTACCTCTTGAAAGTGCTGGTGGTGTGGCTGCAGGACACGCAGCTGCCAGAAGATCCAGTCTGGACTTGGTTCCAAATCATAACATAGATTCGTTAAAGGTCATTATAAACAAACTTGCATGCATCCTGCTGCATATGCTTACACGTAAGGTTAATCTTTTACAGATAATTTCCTCAGGTTTAGGAGCTGTTTCCATGTCTCTATCTTTTTTTAAGCACGCTTGCTAATACTGCATTTCCGTGTCTTAACAGCCTGCATTGTTTAGGTTTAACATAAGCATTCACCCATTTTCTACTGATATGTATTGCCCATGGAAAATTAATATACTTTTCTGTCTTTTCTCAAAGCATTTGAATACTCAGGAAAACAAGATATCATAAATCTAAGGAAAGAAAAGCTGCTTTCAATTGAGCAAAAAAAAAATAAAAGGCAAAGTCTGTTGTGCATGTGTGTCAACAGCTTTCAAAGCTGCGATATGAACACAAAAAAGCAATCAGAAAAAATTGTACTGCTCATACAAAAAAAATTTCCCTGGTGAGAACTCCACAAACACTGAAGCAGCCTTAAAACTTGGCTTATTGTGTCTGTCTGTAGCTCTGCAAAGAAGACTACTTGTTTCTATTTTCTGAATGTGTTGAAAACTAGAACATGGCAGCTGTAATTCTGCTGTAAAGCTCCCCCAAACAAACACCAAAACAACCCTGACCACCTGTTTTGAGCAGACTTCAGCTGTGGAAAATGCGTCTCCAGAGGGAAAGTGTTGGAGAATATTTACAAGAACCTAAAAGCAAGTGGGTTCTAGCTGAGATTTTTCTATGTGCATAGAACTGCACTATTTATTAAATATTTATTGCTTTGTCCCTTCGACCCCGAGGAGGTTACTTATTTGTGCTATCATTGCTGTTGTAAAGAGGAGTATTTCTTCACAGTGAGACGCATGGTGCAGGTACAACAGAAATTCCAGCCTCAGTTGGTACTGCTCTCCTATGCTGGACCTCCTCCGGCACTGGTGGCATCTGTGCAGGGGACCTGCTGGGCTGCACGACAAAACCCGATGGCCGGTGGGCAGAGCATGCTGAGAGGGGCAGGAGCCCATTGTGAAGAATAAGCTCTTCCTGGAGCCAGCCCTTTGCCCAGACACCTCAGGTTGCTTTGCCCGGCCCAGGTAGCCAACATAGCTTCCTTCATTTGTATTCTGGCAGCTGAGATATACAGCACTTTGGGGAGACCTAGGCACCACTCCCAGACTCCTGACCCTTTTAAATACTGCTCAGTCACCCTATGGAGCTTACCCTGTGTGCTACGGCACTCACAATATCCAATAATATGATAAATAAATGGAACTGTACTTAGTACAGTATCTGCTCAGCAAATTGTCTCTGAAACACATTCTTATTTCCTGACATACCCAGCAGTGATTTTTTTTCAGCTGTACCTTTACACTGCTGTGGTTAAATGATGCCATAATCCCCTCCAGTGTGGCTCCATCAGCCAGTGTTGCCCGAGGAAAGCCATCGAGCTGCTCTGCACCGCTCCTCACCGCGGCTGCTCTGTGCACCTCTCAGCTATTGCCACATTCAACTCTTTGTTTTCTGTTGACACAAATAATCTTACAAAATTGCAGACATTTTGAAAGGCCACTATGTTCAACACATATTAGCATTTCCATAAGTAGTCAGGCAGTCTGGGATTTAAATGACACAGAACAGAAATGCAGCGTGAGACACCCAAAGTGTTCAAATGAATTCTTATTACAATGAGTGGTTCAAGGGCTAGAAAAGGTATATGCAAAACATTCTCTGGAAGTTTGTAAAATTATATTTAGCAGCATTGCCTATGAAATAGTAGGGCAGAGTAACAAAACCAGATACCAGAGACTCAGCTTAAGGATGGACAGAGAAAAGTGGAAGGGCTTCTTAAGTGGATGAAACGCTATTCCCCAAGCCCCATCTAAACTGAAGCAATTTTCATGTAATAAATAGATCATAGATCATCTGACATGAAGATTGTTTTTGCTAAGTGGTAGCTAAGCAAAACATTCAGTAGCTGGCTTTTTTTTCTTTTTTTGGCTGATCATGGCCAGTGTGATGGAAATGAAATGGATGGAATGGAAGAACATTAGCTCATCCACCTTGAACACATTTAATAATCCTCAAGATCTTTTTTTGTCAGCTCCCTCCTCTAACTAGCAAAGAAGGAGAAGCTCCTGTTAATTCCAGACCACCTAACTTCCCAGTCCAGCAATGCTGACTATCCCCACCGCTGAGTATTCTGATGTTTTTCATCTGCTGTCTAGAGAGGCTGCCAGCACATTGAGGTGACTTCACGGCACCACAGACATTCACGCAGAGACTGATCTTTTTCCCTGCAACATTCAAAACACTAATGGTCTTAACTTGGTATCTAGAGACCTTTCATTTTAGAATTTATTCCAGCTGGACTGCAGAGCTGGATTGAGATTTCCTTGATAGCTTTGCCCCACACTGCAACACTGAGAAAAAGCTCAGACTATTCACAACCTCTGGGGCTCTCATGAATGGCTTGTTTGTACGGGTGGTTTTGCCACCAGGCTTGGTACTATGAACACTCTCACTGTTACTGTTTAACTATAGTAAATCAGTTAAAGACTAACAGGGGTGTTCTGGAGAAATATTTTATTTCATGCAATGTACTGGCCTACAGTCATGTATCTGACTTCCAGACTGGAAAGACTATAAAGAACAATGATTTTGAACTTCACTGCATTTTTTTCGGTGACTTAGATACACACAGAGTAAGGAAGAGGAGGACTTTGTGCTTCAGCAAGCTCAGATGTGAATACATCTTCCTTTTCAAATACTGTACTGGCAGAGAAAATATTCGACTGGGTCTAAAAAAATTAGCAAACAGGTATAGCTGTGAAGGTATTTTTAATGAAAGATTTCACTGTGCATTTCTCTAGCTAACTAAATGCACACCAACGAGCTAAAAGCAGACATTGTTATGATAACTCCTAAGTGACCAGTTCAAAGAGGCAAAACACAGCCCTGCCTGGCGGATGTTAGGGTAAATGCCTTTCCAATAAACTCTACAGATTCTAAACTACAGCATTTCATTTTTCCAGAAGCCTCTCAAGTACAACCATGTGGATTTTCAATGGCTGAAACATCCTGCTCGCAGCTGATGTTTTGTCAAGCTGTTTTCTTCCCCATGCCAAGTCAGGAGAAAACACATAAATATTCTTATAAGCAGGTCACTTATTTTCCAGCTGACATGCATTTTGCATTCTGCTATTTTCACTCTATTTTCCCTATGCACAGAGTGCATATTGTTACAGGGGAAGCAGTTTATATAGAGAAAATTGACCTGGCACAACTTAAATTCTTCTAGCAAAACTTGAGTAAAAACCTGTGTGGACACTTTTCATTGGAGATTGGAGGATTTTTATTTAATGTAAAGCTATTAGGAAAGGATTCAACTGAACTAAATTAGAAAGTTTAATTTGAACGTTGGAGTTTGGTACCGATTAAGTGTTTGTTTGCTTGTTCGTTTGTTCGTTTGTTTGTTTTTAAAAAACTGACTTAAATTATATCATGGTGACTTTTCCATGCACCCTTAAATTCTCTATCATTTTGAGACCCTATGCTTTCTGCAAACAAACTGACCAGCTTTAGGATACAGAGAGGATAGGGAGTCTGTTTTGCATTATTCACCATTGGAACAGGGACTAATCCCACTAAAACATTTAGACATAAACCAGTGAGAGATGAAAATAAACTCAAACTGATCAGTAGTATGTAAGAGAAAAAATAAAATCCTTGATGCAAAATACTGGAGAAAATGAGTTTTAAGCCCCTGTAAGAACAGAACAAACTTCTTACATCTGAAACACAATTTAATACTACACCAGATGTTAATGTATTTTGTGTTTTCAGAAAAGCATATGATAATTTTGTATAGAATTTTTGCTTTAATTATTAGTGTGTGAAAACAGCATTAAGGAGGTGATCACAGGAGGCTCGGAGCTTTGCTCCGATTAACAAATTAGCCAGTTCTAAACAGCTCAAGTAACAGTCAGAAAAGCCGATGACCCTTGAAAGCAGGCTTAAACTTTCATTGGGCCACTTATTACAGACCACTTGCTTTGGATGCAAACAATATCAGGTGTGCCCCCTTGGACCAGAAAATCTCTTGATTAAAAAATGAAAAAGCACTTGGTTTTCACTAGGTGCTTTGAAGTAATAGCAGTTATTCACAGTAAGAGGGATTTTCAGGACCCAAAGAGTCTGTATGTGGAAAGAGATTGCTTTCACCGGCATACTACAATTTAATTAACTCAGATTTATAAGTAGAAGATCTATGTTAGCTGCATTTCTAATAGGAAATACAGAATTAAAATGAGTTTGTAATCAAATGAAATTTATAGAAAGGGGATAGTATTTTAAAAGTCAACATATCAGAAAGTATAATGTTGTTTAATGCTTAATAATTATTTTTTTCATATTGGGCGAGACTCCTTTTGAAAGTTTTTGCCACCTGCTGTCTGGCTTTGAAGTGATATTCATAGGAGCCTTTTCCTGGACTCCAATGGGTGCTGCTGGGCAAAGGCACCCTGAGTAACTAAGTTTTTTTCTTTTAACTCTGTGGTTTCTGCAAGATGTTTTCTCAAATTTTAAAATGCTAAATGCTTCAGGTTCTATTCAGTTTTTGGAGGTGATATTTGTCAGAAAGAGAAATGATTTCTCTGCTGGTGTGAATCAGTATAGTTGAAGAGCTGTCTACCGTATTTACTTGCTCAAAGGTAGTGTTCTCCTACACACTAAACGTGGATAAATTAGGTGGGATCTCACAAACTGGGTCAACGCATTGCCTCACAGTTCAGCATTAATAAATAAAGTACCTACCAAACCATTTCAATGACTCTATTTATGAAAGATTCATTTTTGGCACAGAGTAACTAGGACAGTACAGGTAACGATACCATATACTAAATTTACAGCTGTTGCAGTGATTTCTGTTCGTTATACAACTCTTTCACTACAGATTCCCCGTTGAGATGGCATTTCTCTTCTGAAGCTATACTATCACATGCTGTAACACTGAGTCATGAAAGTGGTTTCAGTATTGACAAGCAGCTCATATTTACTACTTTGAGAAAATGTAGGTCCTGACCTTGCAGGTACCTTTGCATGAATAACTTTATATATATAAACAAATGTATTGCACATATAGCTCTGGAAATCCAGATGCCTTTCTCCGACAATTAGAGAGTGGTTTCTCAGTTAATATCTGAACTAGGGAAGGGTGACATCTGACAGAGCTACCAGTCTTAAAGCTGAAAACACATCCAGAGTTCATTTCTGTAGCCCACACGTTACAGAATGCACCCTATGATGGGCAACCAACTCAGTGAGATCTGTGAGTTTATTCAGGGGTAACACTTAGAGAGAAGAGTGCAGAACATCTTTTCTTAATCTCCAGGTTTCAAGCTGCTACAGAATTTCAGTTCCAAAGTATGATCTAGTCTAGCTTGGGAATTTTCATATGAAGGCTGTTAGTGCATCTGGTTTGATTTGTTTCTAATCAACCAATGTGGATTTTAAAAATGTATTCCCTTGGAAAGTTTAGCTGATATTTTCAAGGAAAACAATAAAGAAAATTCAGCTTTGACATGCACATTTTTTTTGCTTATACAACAAAAACTTTTGCTTTCAAGTCTGTGGTGTTCCAGAGACGCTGGGGAACAGAACTATTTTTTCATGCCAAAGTATGCATTTCTGTCCTAAGTAGATTATTTAAAGAAACCTGTCCTGCTAAATGAAAATCCTCAGTGCATCAGCTCATAAATGAAAATTGTCAGTATCACATTTTTTAAAAAGCAGAATTAAACAACAAAAACACTGCAGATCTATGTATTTTTATCAGCTACTGAAACTACCTGTGGGAACCTCCATTTTCTGAGAGTCAGATCTCTGCCCCAGCAGAGCAGAAGACCTAAGGAGACACCCAGGGAGCAGGTTTCCAAACCGACCTGCGGTGCACAGCTGCTTCCCCTTCATCTGAAGCCTCTGGCTCCTGTGCTGGGGCCTGATTCTCTGCCGCCTTCTGCCTGTGTGTTCACTTGGCTTCAGCATCAGAGCCTGTTGGTTTCCTGTTCTGTGTCGTGTCCCAATTCCCCTTTTTGCCTGGATATTTATCTTTCTACTGGTTGCCCTCCAGTCTTAGCTGACTGCTGTAATTAAGGCGTTTGATATTTGTCTTACTTCATCCCTACCACTTTCTGGACCACTGAAATACAGCCCTTCAAAACATTTATCAGTTTCCCTGTGCTTTGGTTGATGCCTGGCTGCAGAACAGTAGAACTTCCATCCTTTCTACACAGAATACAGAAAAACCAGGGAGGTTTCCAAAACAATAGTGTTTCACAGCACCTTTTTGTACGTTATGTGTTTTAGTTGAGATTGGTAAAAATACCTGTAATTAGTCATCTTTGGCACCTTTTCAGACCATTTTTCAGTTACACTTTACCAGTTTTATCCAGGAGGTTGAAATTATCCATGCTGGGTATCTGCTTCACATTTAGTTTTGTGGAAAAAATTTTCAAGCAAAAAGAATTGCTCATCTGTTTCTGAGAATGAATATAGGGGGAAATATGCTGTTTTGCACACTGTAAGCATTAGGACATCAAACCTCTCACTTCACACATGGGCTGTGGCGGCACATTGCTCTGGCAGGTGAGGTCCCCAGAACCTGTGGCCATGTGGGGCATGCCCTGCACCAGCAGCTCCCAGTTTCCCTCTCCCTCCCTAAAGACAAGAGACAGGGGACTGGATGAAAAATAAAGCAGCAGCATGGATAAAAGCACAGGGCAAGTGATCGGTGCTGCAGATCACTCAAAAGGAGCTTTTTTGCAGGTGGCCACAAGCTGAACGTTCCCCAATGTGTTAATGCCCAGCGTGAGGCACCTCATCTGGTGGATCTGCTGGAGGGCTGCCAACCCCCAGCCTCCCACTGCAGTCCTGTCCCTGCTCTGAACGTTCAGAGTGATGATGTGACTCTAAATACTTGGAGAGATCAGGTCTAAGGCTTACGAGCTGTCAAATCCGGCCTGTCACCCAGCACGGGATGACATTTTTTCCCTGTACTTTAGGGTCCTACCTTTTAATAGCATCTCACTTTGCAGTTGGGAAGATTAATTAATGTTTGTGAAAAAGACATAAAAAGGGACAACCGTGGCAAAATTAGCAATTCTGTTCTTGAAGCGAAGTTCAGACGGTGTCAGTAAGTCAGCCATGTGAAACGCCCGCGGAACAATGAGGGCAACACAAAAGTACTGAAAAGCTGCTTGTCCCAGCCAGCACCATCAGCTGTGTGCGCTGACGGGAGCTTTGGGGGACAGTATGTGATCACAGAAATAAAGCAAAGAACATATAGCTGCCCTGGCTGTTGAGCCTTACCATGTACAATTTAACAATCTTCTAATGCCATTTTGCGTGCGTAACATGCGATATATGAATTGAAATGTGAAAGCCCTTTGTATGTAGCACATTATGTAGCTTCTTGCTGTTTGCTTTAGAAATTCCTAACTGCCCAACTGCTGCAGACCTGCCACACAATAACACTTAACAAATTGCTCTCGCTGATAATCAAGGTGGTAAGGGCCAAGGTCAGAGTTCAGCTCTTTCTGATGTCAAGGGCCGTCCACTGAAGCCCAAAAGCAGCATGTGATGCAGGAGTGCTTTTTAATGCCAGCTGCCATTAAAGGCTGCGCTTTTTCATGCTTGGCTGAAAGCTGGCTGGGACACTTGCTTACATGAGCGGGTAGTTTAAAGCTCCTGTTGGTTAATCCCTCAAACAGCCCAGTGACTGCTTTCATGAAGTATACTGGAAAGATTAAAACTACCTCATTTCCCCTCCCCCCCTCCCCGAAGTTCACGAGAAACCAACAGCGTAATTTTAAAAGCCTGCAAGAGCACCCGAAAATGCATCTGAAATAGAAACAAATATAGGAAGGATATGGACATCTGAGTTTCATGGTTTCCAGACAAGCTTCAAGTGATTATTTAACACAAATTATACAAAGCATTAGGATTATATAGATTATATCTCTGCTATAGCTGGGGTAGTGCTACGAAGCTGGGGGAAAAGGCTAGTCTGATATTCAAAGCTTCTCTTCTCCTCAGAGAAGCTTTTATGTTCCCTAAGGAAAGCTGGCATGCCTGAACAGATTATGGGGGAATATCTGATACTTTTATTATTGCTTTTTCGGAAGAAGATAATGTTCAACATGAAACAGCACTTTCCCCTTCAAACTTTAAAAAACTGACATTTATAACTGTAACCTCAGCAGCAAAAGTCATGCTCACATGTATTAAAGGGTGAAATGAGGAGCTGGAAGGCAGCGTGTCAATCCCTGCTTGGCTCTTCTGAATGTTTAAGGTGCTCAGCTCTTTTCACAGTATCCAAAGGGAGCTGGGTGCCTGACTTGGGGATCTGGATTTCATTAGGCAGCAAGGATCTTAATTAGGGGCTACAGAGCTCAGTTTTGCATCACTTTAGGTCTGTTTTTTGATCTAAAATGGAATTTGGCCATGGCCGTGATGATATTCCTTGTCTGAAAAGGTTTTCTGTGCGGTGTCTCCTCCTCTGTGCTGCATTCCACACGAATTGAGGTTTTTGTGCTTTAAACATAAGTAATTTTGGATAATCTTTTTTTTCCGTGCAGATAAGCATGTTCTTTGTGTCACCATTTCTTATGATGACTGAGAACCAGCACACCTTATTCTCGTTATTTCAATTCTCTAGATAATCCAAACACTTTTTGCTACTAAACTTGAAGTTAAAAGTAACTACAGGAAAAACAGGTTGTTGAACTTTCCAGTCTTTGAAATCCTTTCTCCGCTTCCTTATTACTCCAGTCAGTGGGACAGCTTATGGAGTAAATTGAGTAGTACAAATCAAGATGTGTGATTATCTGCTTAATAAACTTCAAAATAATAGTCTCTACACTTTCCATCTATGGTTTCTTAGTCCTTACAGAGTCTGTCTTATACTGTGGGGGTCTTCAGACAGATCTGATGCAGAACATCAGAAAAACATGTATTTTGAAGTGGTACAACCTGCAATTATCCTCCTCACAGAACTGCTTACTGTGAGTTTTTCTGGTACTTTATGCTTTCATCTTACTGCTTTGCAACTGTGTTTTAAGACTTAGCAGTAAAGCACTACCGCTGATCTAAACTGTGGATAACCAACTGCTCGGGGTTGCTTGTCAGGGTTATTGCACTTTGTTATTTTGGACATCCATTTTTTTAGGGTTTTAACAGAACACCCAGAATCTCAATGCCCTTCCCAAGAGTGAGAGTGCACCGCCTGAAGGCCGCTGGGCTTTTCTGCATTGCAATGAATGGCTGGCTCCCTGACATGGGGCACTGGAAACTCCCTTGCAATCTTCGCCCTGCACTGTTACTGGCATTTTGATGTGAGCTTGGAAATTTTACAACTTGCTTATTCATACTTATTTGTAAATGGTCCAGAGAAATAAACCAACTTCTTACCAACACGTTGGCCATTCTTCTGAAAGTGTGAAAAGCTGACAGCATTTTTTTCCACCTTAGTAGAAAATGTCTTTCACGTTGTAAATATTTGTTGATGAAATGCACTTCTCCTTTTCTACACTAGCAGCTTTTTTCTTCTTCAAAGTGCAACTTGAAGTATTTATAACTTGTGCTGATTACAAACAGCGTATTTTTTTAGATCTAAGGAAATTGTCTCACTACCAGTCAACTACTTTTATCACTTTGTACTCCACTAATATATTTACTAATGGTATAAATAACTAGTAATTAAGAGTTCTGAAGGTATGCAGACCACATCAATGCAATCAGCAGGTAAAATAATGCTACTTTTCATCCTTAAAATTTCCAACTAGTTCTTCTAACACAATTGTATGGGAAGGCAACATGATCCATGTCTTGGCTGTTCAGAATTGTTTACAGGATATGATTAGTCTTCAATAAGTCCGAGATGTGAATTTATATTTTCTTTTGCACCCAGGCAAGGCTACAAGTAAATATTATATGACTTCAGAGGAATTTAGTATATAATAGTAAAGTGGATCAAAAATCTAGCCAATTGACTAGGCAAATAAACAGAACCCATAACTCCACTGATCTTTAATTGGAATAAGAAAGTAAATAGTCAAGCAGCTTTCAAACACATTCAACTAAGTAATGTGAGAAATGAGAAATCTCTTTTAATTTAGTTATAACAAAAAGGAAAAGATGAAACGAAAATGAAAGAATAAGACAGCTCTTCTGGTGTTAGTGGGTTTTTTTCTGTTGAACACAAAAAGCAATGATTTACATTAACAAAAACCTAACCCAGCATTTTTTTAACTGACCATATTTTTTTCCAGGAAACTTGATTAGATGATGACAGTTTCTCAAGGCTTTCCCATAAATGACATTCTTCAGCATTTTACTAACACAGTGCTAAACTGCTGCAGTATTTCATCTGTATGAATTAATCTCTATGAATTAATCTTCTGGCTGTGCTGTACTCATTTACCATTACTTACATGCACACATATTCCATGACTACTTGTAAAGGAATAAGGTTTGCATTTTCTACATAAATACATACTCTTTATGTCTCTCATGACTTACTCTCATTAGCCATATACTAAATGATGTTAGACATGGGCTAAGTTAGTATGTTGATTCTGGAATGCAGCAGTTACACGTAGTTGACTGGCCTCTTTGCTAAGGTTTATAGTGTAGTTTTGCAGTTCATAATATAGGCAATTTTTACAATATAACACCCCTGCTAATAAAAATAAAATTGTTACGTAAGGCCACTCCTAAATAATGAAACCACTACTATGTTTAATTTACCTATTAAATTCTGTGTAGCAGTAAATGTTGTTATAGAGCTTGTTATTAATGTGAGTAACCTCAAGACTGCTGCCAACGCTTCAAACATCAAATTTCTGTAAAGATGTTGGAATCAAATGATACAATGCTTTGCAACTTACTGCTTATTACAAAATCAGGGTAAGATTCCCAAGAATTATAAGAGATTCCCAGTAATGTTATGGACTGCTCTGGAACGAAGCAAAGGACAGAAAGTTGAGCCTACCTGCCAGATCATCTCAGGTGCCTCTTCCATAGGATGGCAGCATGCAGAGAAAGTCGTTATATTGCCATTTGTTTCTGGATTAATTCAGTTATGCAATTTATGTTTAACTTTTGAGTATGCATGAAATGCGAGGAAGCATTATGATTGTGAAGATTTATTTTCAAAGTTCCATTTATTTCCATTAAGGACAGTGTAGAAGCTCCAGAAAAGATGCCATAGAGGCTGTCAGTCCTCTTGGACACCAAGATAGTGTGACACCCTGGGGACAGCCCATTCACAGACCATAACCCTTTCTAGCCCCAGACTGAATGATTGATGAATGACAAATAGCTTTTTGTTATAATTAAAAAATATGCAACTGCAAAAATATAATTATTTTCTACCATTATAATTAAGGAACTCTGAAATAAAAGCTTTTTGGAATAATAAACTCCATAAACAACTGCTTTTGTTTTTCTAAAAGAAAACAAAGCAGCTTTAACAAAGTTCTGCCTTAACAAATCTTCACCATGACCTCAGGATTCGATTTTAACAAGTTGGTTTTAATCCTGTTAGTTTAAGATCAAAGAAAAAGATTCATTGGCAGGGTTAAATGGAGCAACATTGAAGGTTTTATAAAAGTAAGGCCAATACCCGCACCAGTCCTTCTGTCCTAATTAAGTTTACATTTTTTGTAAGTATTTCTGGCAGGAATTAACACTCAGAGACCTAAGCCAAAGTAGCTCACTGTAACCCGAGGACATTTTTTCACTTGCTTTCACTGTATTTTAAGTTTTCCATTCTGAAGTATTTAGCTTCATTTCCTACTTTAGAAAATGAGGCTCTTTTCAGCAACTCTTTAAGTAACAATTATTTTCTTTTTATATGACTAAAGCCCAAGAGTCCACATCGCTGGGCTTGACAATAACATATTCTGGCCTTTCTGAACAGTTCACTCTGGTAAAGGCACCTTCCAAACCACAGTGCAATGCTCTCCTTATAAAATATTTGTTTCATTTCTTGTGGTTGCTTTATCGATGTTGAAAAAATGGTGATAAAATTAATCCTAAATGTCAGTGGTCACTGCTGTGTAGCTGACATGCTGCAATGCACATTCACTGTTCTCTAATCCCCCCCAAAAAACAAGCCCGTGATGGTCCATTGCTCAGTGGAACTTGTGCCCACCCAGAACATGTGGCATCTGGGGGCAGGTGGGCTCTCCCTGCCCTGATAATGCAACTGCTGATCAGGTTTATCTCCAACTGAAAATATTTGTGCTACTGGGGCCGGAGCTTTGCACACAGAAGTGAATTCCTCAACAGAGAATGCTCCCTGAGAACGGATCACCTATGGAATTTTTTTTTGCTCTTCAGAGACTCTGAGGAGGAGGGAGGTAGTAGAGGACAATCAGTACACACTCAGCCTACATGGAGAAAGGAAACAGGAAAGCCAAATTTGGAACTATCTGGAAGATAAGTGAAGATATAAAACTATCACTGGAACCTCTAAATAATTTTTTATTCATTTTCTAGTCCTTGCAACTTTACACTGCCTGACCCTGAAAAAAAAGAGACATCTTTTGGATTCGCAAGATACACGCTTACTTCAGTGCAAGTTAAGCACTTGTTACTTCTCCATCCTATTCCTACTTCGACATCTGAAGTCTTTCATTAACTTTTGTTGAACTCATTCTCTATAGTGGTCTGAATAAATGCTATAGAACTTGCAATTTTGATTGCCTCTTTGATCATCCTAAGATGAAGAAATGTTTCTGCTCTTAAATGACTTTTGTTGGTTCATATAAAGTGTAGTAGTAGATGATGTAAGATTGTCCTGAGACAAAATGGAGAGGCCAAAATGTGGTTATCAGAGTGCCGGCAGTAAAATATCCAATGTCGTAATGTCAGTTCTTTGCGGCCTTCCTGGAAACCAGGCGACAAACAGTTAACTTCGGCCATCCATTTCTGCATCTGTATGCGTACATGTAATGTACAAACTTAATTAAGAACAATTGTAACTGCCGAAGTGTAACATTACTGAGCATAACATCTATTTTGTCATAACTTCAAAATGCAAATGTGTTTTCTGACTTGTTATGGAAGTCTTGCTGCCAGACATTTCTAAATAAAGCCCAGGAGACTGGATTTACATCTTCCCTCTCTTAACCCTTCTCTTAATCACTTCCCTCTAATTCCACTTTTTTCAATGTGTGTGGCTTGAGCAAAGCCTCTTCTCTGTAATTGTCTTCTAAATTGGCAAAAGGACAGCGCAGGGTGTGACCCTCCTCCAGTTTTTTGTGCACAATTGTATTCTCCTGTGCCCCATTCTCCTACGAGCTCTCCCACGTCTCTGTTAAGTAGCCAAGATTATACAAAGCAGTCAGATTCCTGTTTCACATCTGCATCTTCCTACAGCAATTGGATCCATAAAATGAGTTGTCATCATGGTATTTGATAGCATTGTGAGCCAGCAGTACTGTATCTCCACATCTGGATGTGCGTGGGCTCCCTCCCTGTAGCCCCAGAGGATGGTGCATCTCACTGCGCTCCACTAGCAGTGGTGGTTAAGAGGTGCTGCTGAGAATTTCAGAGGAGCAGAAAAAGGTCCACCCGAAAGAAGACACACAGTCACTGGAGAAATACTGAAGCAAAGGGTTCCTCAAAATGTTTCTCTTTGTCAGAGGTTCATTTTGAGCTATTACCTTTACTGCATATTTTACAGCCCCTGGCCAGATTTCACTGAGTGAAGGTGTCTCTCAGTTCATGTAGGCAGTTACAATGCTTTCCAGCACCGCAGCACATGCTAGGACACGTATGGGCACACACCCTATATCGCATGCTGCCCATGTTTACCAGATGGACTGCACAGCCTTGCGTACGAGAGCGCTGCTCCCGGACAGTCCTAGCTTGTACAGTCAAAAAAGGCTCTGGAGAAAATGTGTGCTTAAACAACAGTCAATATCGTGTTCTTGAAGACCAATTTTACATTGTTTATTAGTCTAAAATTATTGCTTTTGCCTTAATTCTCTTCTGTTTGTTAAACACAAATATTTATGCCACCCGTTATTCAACAGTAAGCTTGTCTGACAGCTTTTGGCGTACACCGATTTTTTAATAACTACCATCCATTGGCATACACTTACTTCTTTAATAAGTACCATCCACTAAGCACACATACCAGAGATGTAAAACAGTTTTATTAAATTAAGCAGAGGCACAAACCATTAAAATTATTTTCTTACTAATAAAAGGCAAATGTATACATTTACTAACACTGTATTGAGTTCAAACTGTATAAATGATAGAAAGGATATTTTGCAATTCCTCCCACACCAGTTTTTATGTGTTTTTAGAATAGGAGTTTGAAAGACAGCATTTTCTTACCAAATATAGCATTTTCCAACGTTTTGATTGTTCCTAACTGCATTGTCCCAATGAGACGCAGCAGCAGCCCATTTTCCTTCCCTTGCTCCAGCATCACTCCTGCCTCAGGGTGAGATGCTGGTGTGTCATCTCTGTCGCAACCCATGGCTGGGGTCACCTGCAGTCCGTGGTACAAGCTCAGAAGCACTATGTGCTCAAGCTGCTGTCACCTGGACTCGCTGATTCTGCCTCTTGATAATCCAATTTATCACCTCAATGACTGAAATTAACTGTCAACAGAGCCAAGCCAGCATGAGCTGTGCCCTGCAGCCAATCTGAACCACTTGGGACCCACCAAAGAAGAAATACCCATTACTTTTCCCCAGGCTGATTCAGTTTCTGTGGACAATCTTTTGTTCCTATTCTGCGACTGTCAGTCAAGAGGCCAGCTGCTGGCTCCTGGGTTTAAATTATTTTGAACTTTGTTTTAGTAGACTAGTTTAGTGTACTAGACTAACACAACGATAGTGATAGCTACCTTAGTTGTCAGGGCTGTGTAAATCTGTGCAGGTGACCTAAAAGAAAATCTAAATGATGATGAAAAATCTATGGCTATTAAATTCCCATGTATCTGCTTTACATGGAAATTAGTGTCATCAGCTACTGCATACTTTTCCAGCAGAAGAATTTCTTCAAAAGAACTATCCAGGAAAGGATTCATACTACCCACTTAATATATTAGGCTAAACAACAATAATGTGTTATGTGAAATGCAGCATGTAATATTTAGAATTCACTGTTGTTAAAGTCAGAGTGTTCCCATAAATTTTGACTAGTGTATTTTGGTATTTAAGAGTAGGCACAATGAGTTAGAACCCTCCTAGGAGGCCACCTTTGAACAGACTCTAGAAAAAGAAATCTCAGTGTCTGCAGATATCAGTATTTTGGAACTGATCTCTGATCAATAATCCTACTAACAATTATATCTAATTCCTCCCTTTTTCCTCCCCCTTTTGTACCTCCTTGTAAGATTTCTGAACAATCAGGCAAAAATGCGGAAAGAACATGAGCCAGCAGATCCACTAGCATCACTGACAAAAAAATTTTCACACTCAAGTATCATCGTAGTAAGAATGTTATAAAATACACCATGAGATCTCGCTGGCACATCCCAACACCTTCATGCTGTGAAACAGCACCGTGCTCTGGACCATGATACATATGCTCATTCAAAACACATCAAGTACGTAGCGCTTAGTCTTGCTTTGCGGGCTAAAACAATATCGGAGATGGTATACAAGCATTTTAGTACCTCCTACTGCATTTTTCTTCTAGTGTTTTGTTTGTTTCTTTTGGGTAACATGACCAGGTTAGTACCTCTATCATACAACATACCTCTGCCATACTACATCCTTATTGAAGTAATCAAAATGTAAGATTTATCTGAAGGTACTTGTACAACTGCAGTATTGTATCAACATTTTATACAGTGTATCTGGAATTCCTTCTGATTTCTCAGATGTCTTTAATTTTCTGCAGTAATGTAGGTAAGATTAAATTCAAAGCCTGGCAAACAAACCTCTGGCATTGCAATAACACAGAGAGAGATGGATTTTTTTTCTTTATTATTCTGCTAGAAGAACTTACAAACCATGAGTTTATTTTCTCACCAAACTCTTACATGATACTAAGTTTCAGACCTACACTTATATTTTGTGCAAGACATTCTATACTAGAAACGACAGTTCTATGGCAAGGCTCACCTGGTTCCCCCAAAGGATGCAGCAGTCTCATGACTGCACACACACGCCTCCAGTACATACCAGCAAAGCTCTCGGGCTGAAGTTCCTGGTGAGAAACAGCCTTGAATGTCCTGCAAAGATGTGGCCTTTGCAAAAGATTTATGCCTTTGCAAAGATATCACAGAGCAGGCTTGTTCTGAGACCTGATTTCCTTTTGCCATTGAGGGAACAGTAAAAGAAGAAGTGGGTCATTGTCTTCACGTGGCTAGTGTGAACTTAGGGACATGCTGGGGCGAATTCCCAGCTGGTGTCAGTCCCACAGCCCTCGATGGCGGCAGATCTATGCTGAAGAATTGCAAGCTTGAGCATATTTGTCTCACATGCCATTTCTTTATGGTTCTATAGATGTGACAGATTTTCTGCTGAGTCCCAGCTGCTCTCACTTTGCTATTTCATGGACCAGATCCTCAACTGGGGTAAAATCACAGAAGACTGGGCCAAACCATGACTATACCAGCTTACACGGTCTAACAGCTTTACTCCCTGGAAGTTGTTGTGTGAGTGTAAACGGTGCAGCACCGCTGTGTTAAAAAACTTGCAGCAGATATTCTGGTCTTGAAAATGTCTGGAATGAGTTGCAATGTGTAGATGGCTGGCTGGAGGAGGCTGAGGAGCCTGCAAAGGGCTTGGGCTGACTGGGATGTATGTTTGCTTCCAGGTACACGTACATTTTCCATCCCCCATATAGACTCAAGCACTGTGCTACACAGTCACGAGAGATTAACATTCCTGCACATTTTCTAAAATATCAGCCGTGCTGAGAAAGAAGCATAGGAAGTACCGTTTGTCTTATGCTTACAAAAATCCTTTACAGATCCATATATTTTCTTAGCATTTCATATTAGCACGAATTAAAAGATTCCATTTGGGCAAAATATTATTTTAGTTAATTTCCTACAGACTGTTTTCAGCCTGTTTCTACGTGAATGGTGAATAAGTCTTCAGTTGAACACAGCGCTTTCAGGTCCTGCTGCTTAGAATAGCTCCCCGCTTCTCAAGTATTAATTGTATCTGGTTATGTTTAAATGTCATTAAAATATGCAGCAAGTGATCTACAGGGATTCATATTTCTACCAAAAATCATGCCTGCACCTTAACTTCCCACTGCAGGAATCCGGGATGGGTTTTTCCTCCTGTGCCTGCTGCAAACATCTGCCTCTTCTGAACACTGAAAACAGTCCTTGCAATCCCATTTTTAACATTGCAGCTGAATGCTTTTAAGAGAGAAAATCACTATTTTATTCATAAACTGTTTCAAGAAAGGAAAGGGGGGGAAAAAGGCGAGGAAGTAAGCCAAAAGTGCTTTGACTCGCTTTCTGTTTTAAAGTGTCTTAGTGAGTGGTGTGCCAAGAAAAACAAAGTCCAGAGCAGTGAGCAGCGGGGAGATCCCGTTACAGCAGCCCAGCACGTCAGGAGACAGGGCAGCCTTGGCAGGGGGAAGGGAGAGAAGGGGAGAAACGGGGACCCAGCCCCCCGTACCCCCCAACAGTTGCCTTCTTGGGTGGGTTCATGACAGGAGCCCCATTCTGCAGCAGATCAGTGGGTCATTCACACAAGCAGGACAAGCAAAATCTGGCCCCGGCTGGAGAAGGGCTTTAAGAAACGGGTAAATGGGAAAAGGGAGGGAGCTTACGATTATCAGAATTATGAGCACAAATGGGCACAGTGTAAGTGAACAGGCATACGGGACAACAAACCGCTACACAGGCCGTGTGGGCAGCACTGGTTTTCAGAGCTTTACCAATGAACTTACAATCAGAGAAGGAAAAACAAAAACACTCCCTCCCCGTATATATGTGTATTTTCTCTTCTGGGTATATTTGTTTGTCTTATTTGAGAAAGTAAGTATTTTTGTCTAGTTAGGGTATCAACGGTAGACAATTACTAAGGACAAGTCAGCAACTTACTCGTCCTACACATGTGTACAGGGAATTGGGACAAGTCTCCAAAGCTCCCATTTATCACCCTTTCAAGAAGAAAGTAGGGCTGGTTGTCCTTCCAGACAGGCAAAGAGGGAATGGGAAAAATGAAATGGGGTGCATATGAATCAGCATAAAGACGGAGTCTCTTACTGCCATGGGTCAATGCCAGACTGTCTCCCACCTTACTGAAGCTACACACGAAGCCTCTGTCTTTCAGAGGGAGGATAAAACAGGAGGAGTCAACTGGAAAAGCCAAACTTGTGAAACTGTTGCGACCAGTCACAGTGGACCTGCTGAAAAGGGACAGAGCTGTCTGCCGGTGACCCAAGTAGCTGAGCTGGACCTCACATGGTTTTGAAGTGACATTATTTTATTATGGGAAACCTGTCAGGGCTCTAGCAGGCAGTGTGTGAACTTTCACAGGGGTGCAATGACCTGCAGCAACCCTGCTATTCCCCTCCTTCGCTTCTCAAAGGGGGAGCCGCCAGTCTTCTGGCGACAGGGACTCTGCACAGGTTGTGAATACCATCGATGGCACAGGCCACTTGCAGAAAGACTGGCACCTTCAAGGAGAGCGTAAAAAAGATAGAGTACAAGGCAAGTAAAGCTGTGCTGTTTCTTGACAGCGGAGAAGAGATGTGGCACTTTCAGAGTCTTAAAACTACAACAAATTCACTCCAGATTTAGAATGTGATACACCTGAGAGCAAAACGTGGCTCTGGGACACTACCTCATCCTGCCTAACCAACAGGAGATACTTGTCCTGCCCTGGGAGAAACAGGGCCTGCCTAGAGCCCTGAGGAGCCTTGATGGCCCTGACCAGCCTCATCTGGGGTCTCTGCCCCACCCACGGGCCCAGAAATCCACTTAAGCTCAGCCCTAGGGCTACAGCCCCTTCCTCAGCTGTGTTGGAGGTGTACCATCCTCCAGCCCTTTTCCTGAGTTGTTTGGACTTCATGGCTTGACTACAGACCTGGCTCACTGCCTTTGCTCTGCCTGGTGATCACTCAACTATCAGTAGGACACGTTGCTATCACTGCCCTGCTTTCAGTAGTGTTTTTATTTTAATGGGATATTTTACATTGCCGTTTAAATCACATTTTAGTTGCATTAGGTCAATAATTGCTGTTTGTTACTGGTGGGATCTTTCTGGGTTTTGGCACTTTGCGTGTGACGTTGGTTGCATCCTAGTGAGCCCCTTTGCTAAGGAAGACGAGCAACAGGCATAGAACTGAACTGGGAAAGGCTGTATTTCATTGTGGATGTGAAGGCTTATTTCGTTTATCCAGTTCAAGGCCTACAGTTGAGTCCTTATCAAAGTCTTTCTGGTAGAGATGGTTTCTTAGGTGTGTTAAGCTGAAGATTTCTCCTGGAGGTGGAGGCTAAACCAGCCCTTTCACATTCTTTGGTTGAGAAGATGGAGCTTCTGATGAAAACTTGGAGCAATTCTGGTTAGCTCTTGTTTGTGCCTAGGTGCCCACAGTCCCAAGGGGCTGTTCTAGTTGCCAGAGATTACTGTGGAAGAATGAGTGATAATTTGCTCAAGGCATTTTCATGAGGTTTCTGCCTACCAGCGGCCCCTTTGAAAGTGCTAAAATCATCCTCTTCCTCTCTTCTGCTTGAACAAGGGGAACCATTATGTGGCCCTTGCCACTGGTTTACAGATGAACCACTTTGTGAATGATAAAATTACTGACACCATTGCCAAATACTCCCTGGAGCATCTAACCAGCACAACCCAGTCTGAATGCAGAAGATTGTGGTTTCCCTGCTATGACATTGCTAGATGTTGTTACTTATTTCTGAATATAGCAAAAATAGCCAGTGCAACTTGAATGCATTTTGTAAAACTGACTTGGTTTACAACTAAACTTTTAAATCTATATGGAGACAGTAGAATCCAGTGTTTGGGGTGCAGAAATAAGATCCAATAAACTGGTTTCTAGTGCTGCCTTCTGCCCCTTGCATCAGTCCTCTGCAACTACAGATCTCCATCTGTAAAAACATGGTCAACAGCAGTCAGCCACCTTTATAAATGCAGGAGATGTTCTGATGAAAAGGGTTCTTAACATATGCAAGACATTAATACAATTGCATAGAGAGTAAAGGACATCAGCCAAATATCCAGCCTACGCCATGATCCAGCCAGAAATACAGTAAGCTGTAACTGCTCACTGCTGGCCTTCTCACATAGTACTTTCCAAGACAACATACAAAACACTGCAAGAAAAACAGTCCAGAAACTGAAACCTGAACTCTGATTATCAAGGGAGATTCAATTATTTGGAACTGCAGAAGTTAATACACTTCAGGATCAAATAAGCAAAGGATTGTTCTGACAAAAATCCATAATCCATAACAATGGCCTTTTTTTTAAGCACTTTCTTTATTCTAAAAACCTTGTATACAGTAGTGTGAGGGAAGCTTATTGTGTGTGTGTATATATATATGTGTGTGTGTGTGTATACTATCCAAATTCTGCTATCAATTACGCTGATACGAATCTGGAACAACTCCAGTGCTATTTACATGTGTCTAAATTAGAACAGACTGTGGTTTGTTAATGAAGTATACACTTTCCAGTGCTGTATACTGTTCTATGAAAGCAAAGACTTCTTGAAATCAGCTTTACATTTTTCACTAGTGATATTGTGCTTAAGGGATATTTTCTGCTCTATAGCAACGGGTGCAGTTGTAGTAAATCTCTACTTCCCAGTATTTAAAATGATCACCTATGAAAACTCTTTGGTTGTTAGAATATAATATGATGACAAAAAATTTTGCATGTACGAACATAACTTGGTGGTCGGTCTCAATATTTCTATTAATTTTTTACCGATGTCCCTACCTCTTTTGGATTATTCATCCTGTTAGCCAACAATTCAAGGTGTTGAGAGTTTTCCACAGTAAAACACTGTCTCACACTGAGTTTGCCTCTAAATCACTGTGGTAATTTTAGCCTGTATATTGTTCAATAAGGTAATGCTGAAATTTGAATGATATACAATTGGAAATGACATCACATATGTTTTCAGAATCCTCAATGAGTTACTAAACCAAGTAGAAGTAAGCATTGATAGATGTTTGCACATGGAGAAAAACAAGGGTTACTACACCTATGAAGTGCCTGAAAATTTATTTATCATTAAAAATAATCCCAGTGCTGCCTCTCTTTTCATTCCTTACATTCAACTATTGCCAGCTGTGCTTTACTACATTCCAATGGCACTTTTCATACCACTAAAATACAGCTGGTGACCATGTAACAAATTACAGTGTAGTAGCACTAAGACTACGCAGCCATTTAGGTCCGGAAACATAAAATAACAACTTATGAATAACTCACTACAACAGCTCTTAGAGGTGAGGAGAAAGGCAGTAAAAAAGGCTTTAAGAATTACTCATTTTTATTTTATTTTTGCTATAAAATAGTATCAATTGTTCAACTATTTTCTTGAAAATGTGAAAAGACAGCATGGGTTAAGCTCTTCCATTTGTATGAAAAAGGAGCTACATATCAATCGAATGGTGCAACGATTTCTCCAGTTCTTAAAACTCTAGTTTTGAACAGCCTTGTTTCAGTGTGTGTTCTCTAACACTCTGCAATTTGCTGTTTAATATCGTTCTAACAATCTGGTGGAAGTCAGATGGTTTCAAGTGAACTTCACTTTGTTGCCTCAAATCCAGAATAAAAAATTTTTGGGCTCATTGACACTTCTCATGACCTCTGCATGAGAGTAGTCAATGGACTTTCATACTGACCAAGCCAACTCTCTATGACAACAGTTATGAGAGCCAACAGCTCTCATCAATCACAGGAAGGCACAAAATATAAATGAAAACTCTCTTTTCAGAACAAGCTGCATTGCAAACACTCTCTCTTCATAAGCTTGCCGCTGGGACAGGATTGAGAGATCTGGGCTTACTTTCAAGGTCTACCACAGATTGCTTGTATTGCCACAAACAAGTCTATATATCTTGGTTTTAGAACTTTTGAAAAAAGGTTAGAATGACTCCCTTTCTCCTACCATGGACCAATACAAACACAGAAAGAGGTTTGGCTAGAGTACATTTGGTATCTAGCATAAGGGAAATGGGAGGAACTGAGGCATACCAACAAATCTGACTAAAATAGTGCACAAAACCTGCCAACTTGACTATTTGCCTTAAGTCAAATAAGATGCAGGCTTTGATTACAAACAGCATCTTTCATCAGAAAATGTCACCCAGTGCCAGCAGGGGCAAAGCCAAGAGTTGAAGGGCAAGCTGGATGGAGCTCTGCTTGTGCAGAGCAGTAGTGGTTCAAAGCTTCCCTGCTACTGGCGAGTCTGAGGACGGAGCAGAAGGCATCTTTAGGGCTGTGAAGCCAGCCAGATTTGGAAAAAAAATTTGGAAGACAAAACCGATGCAGGAGATAGAGGACGCATTAGCAATGGAAAATGTGCATTTTTACACTGTGCACTTGTGCAATCTGTACCCCAGAAATGAGAAGAGGAGGTTAACAAAGCATGTTATGCTTATTAATCACAGTTAAATTTTCCTATCGGCATCTCTTGCATGGTTTGGATACTGGAAGAAAAATAATTGACGTGTCAAGGAAGTGTTAGTGGTTTTTGCTAGAACGTACACAACGACACGTACACTATTCAGGACAGCACACAGTACCATTTAATGGAGCTTTAAAAGTGTAATTTCAAAAGATTTTAAGCCTTGAGCTGCAAAGATTTTTAAATAAAAAGTTCACTACAGATAAATGATAGTTGTTTCAAAACTAGCAATGAAAGTTCATTCTTCTGTATGCTCAGCTTTCTGGCCCATTTCTGAAAGAAAACATGTTGATTTAAAGAAAGCAGATGGTTTGCATTTATAAAATTTGCATTATCTTTTCTTGGAACTGGATCATCAGCCTTGGGTTAGAAAATCTGGAAATATTTCACTGACTGTTTCTGAGCTGATTTTTGTCAGCATGTTTCCTCACTCTGACTTCAGGAATAAGACTGACCATGTGGTCACAATTTATCCTTGACTTCTATTAGAGTTGAATACTGAAAGCAGGACTTCATCTGAAAAGTTTTGGGACACAGTTCTCAAATATTATGGTCTAAGTGTTCAAATCACCTGAAGTGCCTTGTATCCCTACTTAGAAAACACTTAATTGCCATAGGGTAAAAGAATTAGCATTTCTTTATTCACTTGTGGTTTTGCTGTAGACTTTTTCCTTGTTGTTTACAATTCTAACTTTATAAAATTCTGCTAATAGGGTCCTTTCCCCCTCTGAATTCCTATTATGAAGTTGTGAATCAAATCCTCATTGTCCCATTCATTCCTCCACTGATAAGACTACTCATTAGAAATATCAGTTGTTACCAAAGAAAATACACTTATCTCATCAGGCTGGAATTGTAGGTCACATCTTTACCTAGTATAAATCAGCCATGGACTTCCACTGAAATCAAAGCAACTCTGTTTATCAGAAGATAAGTAGTCCCATGAGATAAACAACCAGCAGGTTTTGCAGACAGATTTAACAGTTGCAATGGGTAAATGTGCTTTTTCTGTAAATCTTTCTCTCCATTAGGCCAAATATGAAACAAAAGGGAAAAAAACCCTTCATAAAATGAAATAACCAAAACCCAGCAGATTAATAGTTAAAGGCTGAAAATGTACACGAGTATATCATTGCTGTATCAATGTAAGTGTGGTCTACTCTTTTGAGCCATGAACTAGGAGGGCTTTTGCATAAAAACAGGACTCCATTCTTGACTCTGACCTTGTGCAAGTCACAGGGGTTAGTCTTCTAGAGCCTTATGAATGTTGGAAGCAAAAACATTTACAGGGAGACATCAGAAACACAAATCAGGGTCTGCATTCTTCAGTTTTCTGCAAGTACCTAGCATGGTATTCAACATCAACACCTAACAGCAATTCCACCAAGGCCAAAATATGGTTTATGATAGTCAAAGGTTATGCTGATGCCCATGCTTAACTTTATGTCAATGGTCCCATTAAAATCAGCGGCTGCAGAAACTAAGCAGCAGAACCGGGTTCTTCTAAAAGCTCTCTGGAACTACTTAAACATGTGAAATTATGCCTTGGTAGGAAAGGTGTGAAGTATCAAGACTTTAATAGGCTATCATGATCAGTAAATATCAACAGTAGCTTAAATACCATCTCGCATGCTGAAACTGGTGTGTTTACCTGTGAGATTTAGCAAACACACTCCTCAAACTTAAGTTTTGAAGGTTCTGATAGAGCGAGTATGCTGCAGCTAAGTCTTAAGGTATATAAACTGTAAAAGCCAGACCCCTGCCCCTGCGATGTTTCTCTACTGGCACAAGTGACTAAGTGGATTTATAAAAAGCATGTCAGGTTTTTATGCTCCAAGTCCCAAGAGAGACAGTTGAAGTGACTGTTATCAATAATGTTTAAAAACTTCATAGCTGTTTTCTCAGATTTATTTTTGCCATGCATGTGAATAACTTAAAATGAGAGGAAGTCTTGACTTGTATTACATGACCGAGAGCTTCGTTTATTAGGAAAGTTACAAGTAATTGGAATTTCTCCAGATCTCAACATTCTGAAAACCTGAAACGACTTGCATAAAATGATACAAAATGCATTTACATGTTTCAAATGTTTCAAAATTATTAATAAAAACACATATAGGGGAGTATGTTTAGCCAACAGGAGGATGGAATGCTGTACGGGTGGTAAGAGCTGGGTTGAAAGCACAGTGCGTCGGGCAGTTAATGAAAGGTAAGACTGAAATATGGCATTCCTTGCTGTTCTTGGATATCTACCTGGCAGAGTACAACAACTGACATATATTATATCTAGCCATGTACCTTGTGTAAAATGCTATTACAATTGGTAACTCCTTTTCCTCAACACTAACAAACAACTGTTACATGAACCAGGTAGTGCAATGCAGAGTCCAGTCCAAGCCCAACTTAAATTGATGATAGCCTGGCCATTTACTTTCACAGAAGTTGGATAAAGGCCATTAATTTTATTTCTGAAAACATTCTAGCTGTGTGTCTTGAGTCAAATGGAATGTTCTTACAGCAACAAACTCCCTTAAATATTTCAGTACAACTGGATTACAATTATTTCAGTGCACTTAGCCCTGGAGACACTGATGTATCTATAACAAAGTTGAGTGCAATAAGATACTAGAATAGGAAGGACTTTTGCTCAAAAATGTGGCATTATTATACGTATTTAAAAAAAAAAAAACTCCTGAGGGTAAGATATTTCAAGTCTGCAGATACATTTATTTTGGGAAAGTACTAAATCATAAAAACATTGTTCTGAAAATTGTGTTCAGGATGTATATATACATGTGTTTTTTGTATGTTTATATATATTTAAAAGTTAATGTAATATATCTAGTGATCAACAGCTGGCTTATCTAGGGACAGCCATGCAAGCATTTGAGGGACTCTGAAGTTTGACAGTGACCAGACTGATTTTTAATAATACATACCTAAACTTGCCTCATGTTATGGTCTTCCATGAGAAGCAGGGAGCGTAAACATTAGAAAGCTTACTGCTTTGCAGGTGGTATTTCCATGGAGCATTTGGGGTGCACGGTGTTTTTGTATTGAGGATATTTTTTCCAACTAACTGACCACATTTTAAAGAGTGAAATCTGATGGCTTTGCTTAAGGGGAAGGTAAATTATTTTCATTAGGTATTTGTTAGCAAGGGAAGGTTTGAATAATTTTGGCATATACCTGTCTGAATTAATTTTGTTTTCTGATGTATCTTCTTTATTGGCTTAACTATTCAGTATTTCCAGATTTTGATACTAAGTATTACCATAATTTGCGGCATGTAACAATAGTAACAGAGGAACCTGGGAATTTTTTTGTGTTATATTCCTTCTTCCCCCAGTTAGTTATTGTTAGGTCTCTGCATCAGAAGTGAAGCTATAAAAAAAGTATATATTTTTTTTGGTCAGTACAGTTGTAAAATCCTCTACACCTGAGGATCAACAAAAACACATCGGACCATTGAAAACATTTTTTTTTTTCCTGAAATGCTCTGTAATCCTTCAATGTGTGAAGTCTGACAGCTTGGTACCACCTGCCTGGTGACTCTGAAGATGCAGGGACCTCAGACAAGTACCGATTTCACATGCAAGTGTGATTGTCTTGAATTGGTACTGTTGTGAACCAAATTTTTTTGGATGGTGTTGCTGAAAGCAAACAGTTGCTGAGAGAGAAGACTGCTGCTGTTGTTTACAATCTTTTGTAATATTATATTGCTTTTTCACACTTCAACTTTGTTCCTAACGCTTTTTGGTAGCTTCTGCTTATTTTGGTAATAGTTGAGATGTAAAAAGGAGAAGAAATAATTAAAACAGACTGTGAATGTTCTGGATCATTAACAAAAGTATTCATGGCATTAGTCTAGCATATTTGTAAGGAAATATCATGGTGTTATTCATTCACTATAATATACTGCAGTCAGCAAATGGATAAAGAGAGTGACTGCAGATTGGGTTCAGTATCAGATCGTGGAGGCACACAAAGTTTCATTGACTTCAGCTGAAAATTATTTTGGTCCCTGCTTGAAAGTTAGAGGGTTTGCATTTTCCAGTTCAGTGCGCTTACTGTAAATGAGAATTATTACTGTTCACAAGACTTGAAAGAACACCTTACACTTGAGGGCAGGGCTTGCTACATGGATCTTCCCACCTCTCCCCTTTACTCTCCTGTACCACAGTAGATACGTTTTTTTCTTGGGCTTTGTGAATACAAAATTGTGCAGATATTTGATAAATCTAAATGTCTCAGGGGAAAGATACAGTGTATCCTTTCTTGCTCTGATATCTTCTTTTTGGGTGCCTATATGAAAATCCTGAGCTTGCTTACAGCCTGTGTCCTTTGGTAGTGGGCAGCCCAAGAGGACGAACACAACCAACACCTGCTACCCACTGACAGCGGCAGCTTTCCCTGCAACGTTCTTCTATCAGTGTTAGAGCTGTGCAGGGGGTGTCTTGCACTCTTCTCACAGACCTCTGACCTGCAGGATTAGCAGGTGACAGTGGCAGAGACAAGGGCACAATTCTGCTATTAGAACTACAGAGAGCTGCTGTAATATTCTTGGAGGAGAATCAAGGAATAACTGATTAGATTAGCTTCTGTGCCAAAGAGAGCTGTGTTTTTACCCTAGCATTCATTACTTTGCTGGATGATGCCAGTCAGTTTTTCTTCCAGGAAAAGATCAATTCTTGTGTCTATTTATATGTCTTTATATACTTGCTGGGTGATTAGGACTTTTCATAGGCTAGGCTATTGCCTGGGATCGTTAACAAATCCTCTATCGTTGACTTCAGTAGATTTATCTATTTCCAACCTAATAAAAGTCAGTGGGGATAATCAGTCAGAAGCTGCTTGACATCAGTAAGAACACCAGAAAATGTGGCCTAGGTAGTCATGAAATACTATGCTGTCTTTTTTACCAAGTCATGACTTATATGTGAATGTAAAAACAAAATCTTTTTTCCATATTCATTATGAATACTTTTAGTCATTCTATAAGGGCACATTGTGTTTGTACACATATATTTAAGCATAGACATGCATCTTTTGTGCTGGGACTGTTTCTGTTCTACTGCAGAATTCTCCAAGAGATACTACTTTCCATAAAGCACAAATAGAATAATTACAGAGGCTCCAACAAGACATATGCTAATAACAAACAAAACATAATTCTTCTCCTTTTCCATTAGTTTTATAGATCTCTTGAAGCTTGGAGTTACACTAGCACAAACTTTTGCAATTAATAGCAAATCATCACCAAATACTTTCAATTAAATAACTGGTGTTGTGAACTAATCTACCAATCAAAGTCATGTTCTGTAAAATTTCATGCAACGATTTACACTGGCTTTGCCTAGAAAGCGCTGTGTAGATGCCTCAGTGCCTTTTGAGGATAATAAAGAACAATCAACCAGGCTACTTTGGATTCAGTTTTACAACTGGAAAAGATTACGCTGATCTTTACTAAAAGGAGAGGCTAGCATTCTGATGCACAGCATTTGATGGTTACCACTCATTTTTGTCATGAAGAAGAAAGGAGCAAATTGTCCATATGCTTTTAAATAGTACTGTCAACATACTGTATTTCTAAATCAGCTTAATCCATTTTGCTATAAATGGAAACCATGTTTTCAGTATTTCTGGTGGGAGTTAGTTAACTAAGTGCTAAAACTTGCCAAACTGCATTTTATATAAAAAAGGAGCTTCATGAGTCAAAAACAGTGTTCAGCTGCATATAAATAGGCTTCCAGAAAAACATATTCCTTGTAATCACATCTAGATAGCCTAATACCTTGTACAAAATCCAGAAACTATTTTCTGCATCTGACAGTGTTTACAACACGGAGCCTGAAGTCTGCCCTCCTACAGTTACTATTTCATACAACTTTGTTTACAGCCAAAACCTGAACTGGCTTCCTATTTACTGCTTGGAGGATATTTATCTGTCAGGTGAGCAGCAAGTATCTAATTCCAGCCACCCTTTCTATGGGAAATGGGAAGCAAGAAAAAATGTATTCCGAAGAAGAATGTAAATTCTCAAATACTTGTGAACTTGCATCAGGCTCCGCAGGCAGTGAGGACTGTCCCACGGTTTGGACCTTCTGTCCAAGGACAAAGCTATGTTTATTCCAGTGTTGCCTTCTTTTGTGGCTGGGGAGGCAGAAACTGCTTGAAACCAGAGCAGAAATCTCAGCTGCACGTAGAGCAGTCACTGGATAAGTATTTTACCGCATCACCTGGTGCGAGAAGGCAAAGTAAACTGAAGGTGGGGGGTGGGGGGGGGTGTGGAATTAAGTTTTAAGAGACTGGATAAACTGTTCCCATTTGAGGAGAACTTGAGACAGCCAAGAAGGGGATGCTCACGTGAACTGGACTTTGCTGGGCAGAACACCCTGGTGCTCCAACCTTTAGATTCCCCGTGGTTACTCTGACCCGATACACTGCAGGTATATTTATATCCCGCAGGGTTTCCAGAGGATTATCAGGTGCTTGTTTTACTTTCAGCTGGAGAGGCCCTTTAGGGGGAGATACCTTTTACTATCTTCCTGACAGCAGTAGATTTGATAGATGTGATTTACAAAGAGGGGAAAAAATGGAGTAAGTGCTTGGAGATGATTGACAGATGCAGTAAATCCAACCCAGTCTTTGAAGATAAATAACTAATGGCGGTGCACATGCAGCGTTATCCTTTCCCTCTCTGTTAAGGCATTTCAGCTCGTGAACAGTGCCCTTACTTTTTCATGTGTTGTTGAAAACCGAACATATGGTTCCGCTCAATGAAAACAAGTCAGAATCAGTGTCAGATGAACACAGATTAAAACCAGAGGAGCAATCTGACCCACTCAGATGCTGTGGCATTGGTGCCCTCCCACTCAGCTGCAAGCACCACCATCACTAAATGCCTGGTTCCTTCTTGCAGGCTTTGCTGGAAGCACCCTGGCAGCAGGATAGCAGGAAATATTCATGTTAACAATGATGTATGATTTCCAAACACTTTCCACAAGAAAGAATTTGGTATTAATGTGATTATTTGCCGTGAAGAATATGCTATCACTGTGTGGCCAGCTGCCTGCCTTTCTCAGGAAGGCACGGTCCTGGCATAGACTTCATACTCTTTTTCCAGAGACCAGTAGTAGCTTGAGCTCTGCAGCACTCCTGATAAACAAGTAAACTCTATGCAAACATTTGGTTGAGTTTCCCCTTTGCTTGCTCTCCTACAGCTGTAAACCGTCCTTCTCTGGGGGTTTAGCCAGCCCTCCTTGTAGTTCTGAGCTCCTCCTGCCAAATACATTAGGTGTGAAAGCTGACTCTTCTGCAATATTCATATTCCAACTCCTCTGCCAAAAATGGAATTCAGGTGTTTTACAGGACAAAGTAAAGACTGCCAGCAAACACCGAGCCTCTGGAAACATGAAAAACTCATACTCGGAAAGGATTATTTTAAACGGGAGAATATAGGGATCCTATGTATAATATCAAATATCAGGTGGTGTCCAGCCCAATGACTGCAGCTTTTGTCTAGGTGCTAAGCTTTCTAGACACATCTTGAATTTGCTGCAACAGCCACAGCTCTTAAATCCCACAGGAAGGCTGCTTTGGGGTTTCAGGATAGGTTGAGACCAGCCTCTAACAGGCTGCTGACCCTGCCTTCCTACGAGACCAACTCCTTCACCAAATGAAACTTACTTGTAATAAAAAACATATAAGGAGATGACTGCATTACAATCAAAGACTTGTGGTTGCAGTGCTTTTGAATTATTACTTTAAAATATTTAGAAAGAAAATCTTGCTTTGTACATGTGCCAATGTATTATGGATCCTAAAATAATTTATAATTCTCATTCTGCTATGGGAGGTTAATAAGTCAGATACCAGGTAGTGGCCAAGTTTATTAGTATACCAGTCCAGTGCCAGTATGGGGGTTGATGGTATAATCTGATATGTCCTTCCTATCTCTGATTTCGATGAGTCTGTGATATGTGATATGCATCGTGCTTTACTGTGTTAGATCATATGTTAGAGGTCTGTTGCAACATTTGTCAGCATCTTTATAGAGGAAAAAGAAAACCTAGGGAATGTACTGATTCACTACTAATGTTTAGCCAAACATGCAAAGCTGATAATATTTAGCAAGCACTGTTCCAAAACTTAAAGGAAAGCAATGTGGTTGGTAGCAAATCTGACTTATACAGAGAAATTGCAATTCCCATTTACAAGAACCAAATCTTAGTTTTCTTCCATTTGTCCAGGGATTTAGGATTTCATTGTTGTAAGAGTAATGATAGTATCCAAAAAAAAAAAAAAAAAAGAAAAATTAACACGATGTAACACACAAAAGGACTGTAACTTTTTTTAAAGAGGAAAAATCCCAGGAAGAGTTAAAAAGCATTACTTTTCCTACACAACTCCACTTAGAAGGAGTTATTGAGTGAAGCAGTTGAAATCCTTTGAGTAAAAGTATGTCGTGCTGTTCTGTGCAACACTCCTAAAGGTTAAGTTGTGAGCTGTCAGTGTTCAGTTATACATCACATTGCTGCTGGGGGAAGGGAGCACTAACTACTCTATTTTTCCAGCTCTGCAGCCAGACTCTCTAAACAATTTCCTGCACTGGGTTCACGTAAGAGACTAAATTGTTTCTAATACAAGGAATGTAGTTAACCACAACCGATAGACAAATACCTTTTCTTATCACTAATGGATTACAACACTTGACTGCAAAAGCAATTTAAACCTTACAAATGGCATATTCAAACCCGTAACAGCAGTTACGCAGGCAGAATTGTTGTTACAGCAGCTTTTCATTATATCTTTGAATGTTTGCAATGAAAATTGATTTTTTTTATATCAGCAATATAGCTTTGTTTTTATCCACTATATCTCTGAAAGTGATTCATAAGAATGTTCTGTAGGTCTTCAAGCTGTGAACAGTATTTTGTGCTTAGCAGTTCATATTAACACTCAACAGCAAAAGCAGTGATGGCTCAACAACAGTTTATATGTTTAGAGTGGAAAAACATTTATTAAAACATCTGAGAGACCTCACCAAGATTAGGGTCCCAACATGACAAATGTTATGGGTAAGAACTGCAAAAGTGGATGTACACAATAGTAATCCCCCAACACACGCAAGCCTCACAGGGAAACAGTGATTTGCCTGACATTACTGAGCCCAGGGAACTGGGGCATGGAAACACAAAGGGCAGATCCAGACCACAAAACTCTCCTCTTTCCTGGACAAAGCACCTAGTAGTTAGGCAGCAGAATTAGTCCTTCCTCTTCTTTTGGACTTGTCGTTTGTATTCCTGTGGAAGTCCCTTATTTCAAGGGGAAGGAGCTATCACTCGCTGTAGTTACCAGGAGCTTCCCCTGAGCCATGACACGGATGGGCCACTCTCTACTATCTTCCCCTTTCTGGACAAAGAAACTACTTAAGTTTCCTCACTATATTTTTTGTAAATTCATACTATTGACAACAACGAAACCATAGACGGGAAAAATGCCAGTTTTTGTCTGCCAAACTCCCCAGCATCTGAGCCCATGAGACAGGCTTTGTGTACAGAGATGAGACCCATCTGGACACAGATCCAGGCACCGACCTGCCCAGGCCCTGAACTCTGTGCATGTGCAGGACTGTCTACCACCATGCACTTCCTCTCTGAAGGCACCCCTGGGAGCTGACAGAGTAAACCTTCTGCATTGCTCGGAGGACTCGGTGCCTGACCTGTCTCCCACCCACCGAAGCAGACTCTGAACCTCACCTGTGTCAGGCTCACACCCCACCAGCCCCCTTCTAGTTTGTGTTTCCCTTTTAAAGGCTCACATCTAGGAATCATGGTCTTAAGTGCAAACATCAGCTTTCATTATCAGATTTTTAGCCCTTGGAGAAAGGTTTGAAACTGTGAAACAGAAGTTCAAAGAAAAATTCTCACATTCATTTTAGAACATTTCTGATCTTGAGTCAACCTCATGACGTTTTGCCATGCTTCAACAACAGGGGCTGCTAAGTTTGATGTCAATTTTTTTCAGAAAAAAACTGCTTTGAAATTACATATTTAATGAAATACAAATATTAATCCATCAGTAGATTTAATATCAAACAATATTTAATTAAGGCACACTAACTATTAACTTATACTTGACTGAAACTAAATGTTTAACTGATTCCTCCACGCATTTCAAACACTGTTTTAGAAAACGGAGATCTTCAGTCACACTTGTAAGGCTCACATCTATGCTGTGAGATATTTTTAGCTTCCCAGTGACTTTGGGAACTGTGTGTGCAAAGGGAGTGAAGGAGTGACTCTGTGATGAGCAGACAGGACAGTCTGGGTCTGTCCCTTGCAGTGGCAGTACCTACAGGCACTGCAGGATCCAGAGTGAATCATTTCATATGAGGCCATGTGCTATGCTCTGGGAATTTTCCAGTATTCATCAAGTCCCATTTTTGTGTTCTTCTATACCTATCCTCCTCAAAATCCTAATTACTAACAGATTATTTCAGACACATAACTGCATCAGTTTTACAGTAAATCTCCTGCAATCATATATACCCAAATCAATACTTCCTCCTTTTTCATGCCTAACCATGGTTGTACAGAACTAAGTGCAAACATCCCTTTTCCATGTATCTTAATGTCGTATTCAAAATTCATATATTCTCTACAAAGTTGTGCCTGGCATGTTCCCTGCCCATGGCAGTGTGGTTGGAACTAGATTACCTTTAAGGTCCCTTCCAACTCAAACCATTCTATGATACTGTAAGTCAACTCCTTAAGTTGAACATGTTATTTCAAGCTTGTGAACAGTTGCCCTGTTTTCCCTTCTCGCATACCAGGAGACCAAGTGGGACAGTCTTTGGTAAGCCTATGTCTGAAGGACTGAAGGTGGGGCTAGTTCCACCAGCCTGTAAAACTCCTCACTTGAAAGTTAGGATCTGGAGATATAATTAAAACCAGTTATGTTACCATAAGTTACTTAACAAATAGCCATATCTCAGCAAAGCCGTGGTAACTTCCTGCACGTGCACTCTCTGCATTCACCAAGTACCATATGGAAGTGTATTGAGCCAAAATCATCCTGGAAGTGATGATTTCAACACACTGGGGAAATAAAGAACAAAGTTTTAATCTGAATTTGTTACCCCCAGCTGCCTATTGAATGACTACCTAATAGTTTCGGGCAAAATTAATTGGAAAGTTCTGAATATAATGATACCTACCACTGTAGTAATTAAATGACTTAAAACAGAAAATATCTTCTCAGAAAGGAAAGTATCTGGGGATTCTCAGTTTAGCTTCCATCCCCATTCTGCCTGCCTTTGTGGCTTGGAGAAACCCACCTTTAGCTGCCCAGATCCAGCCCCTGTTCCATAACACTGCTTCTGGGAATGCTCATACCCCCAGGTTACTTCTGTGACCCTGCAGCAGCCATCCCTTCTCCCCCCAAAACCAGCCTGAGTTCAGCCTGCAGAGGCTGCCTGTGGCAGATGACTTCTGCATCCTCTGATGGTGATGGGTTTTGTCACACTGGAAGGAAGAATCCTGGTGTTGTGGGAAGGCAGGTGGCACGGCTGCAGGCTGGGACCTGCCTGCAGGGCATGCACAAGGACCTGTAAGGAGTAAGTGCGCAGGGTTTTCCCCAGGGATTTGGGAAGGCTGTTGCAGGGTGAGCCCCAGGGCTCTCTCAGCAGCAGGCCATGCAACAGGTAAACCCACCTAGAGCTTGCTCCAAGGTTGCCACCTGTAACCATCACGACAGAAAGCATATATAGCACATGCAGCATTTTCTGAAAGTCAGAAAATTAAATGAAAGATGTGGCTATCCGCCCCTGACTAGGATGGCACTTCCTGCTGTCATGATGGAATGGCAGCAAGTCCTTACAGTTTAAACTGGCTGTGTGTACAGATCTTTAAAGATAATGATGTCTAGCTCCATCAGTGCTGTTATGAGCAGGCAGACTGGAGTACTGAGTCAGCTCACAGGCTTTCTAGTTAGTGACATAAGTCAAAACACCGTTTAACAAGGCTTTTCCTGTGTTGCAAAACAGCATGGATGTGAATCACAGGGGTTTGGTGCGGAGACAAGAGCGTGAAGTGAGCAGAGGAGCCATGGGCAGAAGATAGGAAATGAATGAGCATCTTTTCTCTGCACAGAATTGTACCTACCCTGTACCGTGCAGTCATACTGAAATTACAGTGTGTGAAACACTATCAGTGAGAACAATAGTGTTTTACACGCTTTTCACATTAAATAAAATGACCACACAAGGGACAAGGTAATGGAGAATATGGTCCATGGGAAATTTATCTGAAATAATGGTTTCTTCTGAGTTTGAAAATCACTATTTGTATACAGCACTGAGATGGTCTGAGAGTTACACTTTGATTTAATGACCTTGTAGGAGTGTCCAGTCTGGATCTCAATTTCTCAGTGGGTTTCTGCTCTCCAGAACCAGCATCAGTGCCCCAGTACATGGGGACCAGTTATGAGATTCAGGTCCCGGAGTTATCTGCATTTTAGCTATCATCTTATCGCTCTTCTGCAAACCATCTTTTCCAGTATAAATAATGCATACTCAGTAACTGTAGTATCTTTGGTTAAAACCAGGAGTAACGTGTCAGTGCTACAGATTACGTATGTCAACAGATTCTTACTGGGTAATGGTTTAGTGTTTATTATACATCCCCAAATATATCTTCTGAAAACATTTTAATGTTATTTCATTTCACACTGTAAACTCAGGTTTCAACACAAACGTCTGGCATAAGAACACTGAAATCCTTAAATAAACAGTCTTTTGGGGGCAGTTCTGTTAGAAGTACATTTTTCAGAAGCTGGTGCCATTTGTTGAAGCTTGCCCTGAACCGTCAGCATACCTTTTCAATCAAAGCAACAGCTGCCAGACTGATATAGTCCTGCACCAGAATGAGAACCCTTCGGAGCTTACATGCCCTTGTCTTATCTCAGAAGAGTCTGTAGCTACTGATACCAAATCACTAAAAATGGCAGCAGAAACAGTAATTTGGAGCTAATCTAATAGGGGCTGAAGGGAGGCCACAGTCCACCCCACCCTACATTCCTTGAACACCCAAATCTCCCTCTAGGAGTCTTAGGTATACAAAGAATAAATGCTTTCTCTATCTGTAAACTGATTCACATTTTGCTCTTCTTTTTAAAAGGGGTAGTATCAATTGCTGTTAGAAATAGTCAAATACTATAGCAAGCTGCAGTTGAATACAGAATTCATGGATAGAAACATCTTATAATTGGAATTTTAAGTAACTGTTCTATTATGGATGCTTCCTATTCACCATGAAAGCGTACGTATAGCTTGTTTACAAGGTATATGACTGCAGGTGTTGTAGCTGTGGCTTAAAGAAGCATTTTAACAATTGAAGTCTTTCCAGGACTTTTTTGAAAAAGATTCCCATTTTGTCTCAGACTTCTCATGATTTTGTTACTCTCAAGGTAACTGATTTATATTTTAAGGATCAGTAAAATCTCAAAGAACACTTATTCATTAAAATAATGTTCTGCATAATGTTCTATCTGATCATTTTTCTATCAATTTATGCTGCTGCCATAACTTCACTGCCTTCAACTCTGTTAGAACTAGTTAGCTAGTCTGTTCTAGCATGACCAAAAAATCTAGTGGTACATACTTTAACACAGGCTCAGTTGGTCACATTAA
>NW_010133093.1:0-25818 GCF_000699245.1 Pterocles gutturalis | reverse complement strand
TTTCCCTTGAACAGTTCAGCTCATGTAATTTATGCAGTGCCGTGTCAACCCCTCTTTAAAATGTGTCATATATTAATTTTTTTATATTATCTATCTAAATCTTAGTCTAGACAGAGGCACTGTGAAGCTACCACAAATTTCCATCCGTATGTAAGAGTGAGGAGTACCACTAAAGCAGCTCAGAGCTGAGGACTGTAATTATCTGGATTTATTCAGCCCCCCAGGGAAGCAGGCTGCTTTTGTGGTTAAGTAACTTGATGGACTAAAAGCTTGGGGTTCCAGACCTGGCTTAGCCATGAAGTTGGGTAAATCAAGCTTCTGTGCCCCTGTTCCCTGATGACAATGATCATACAATCCCTCTTGACTTTGTCCTTCTGTACATATTTGAATATTTATACTGCACATTTTTAGAGACAGGCACTACTGTCAATGGGGATTCCATTTCCATGAGGGTCCCCAGGCACTACTGAAGTAATAATAAAAGCAGACTCACAGCCTTGGTTCTCAAGTAACTTTTACACTGTGGGATAGAGGTTAAGTAGGGCAGAAGGTACCTAGCCTCTCCAGTGTAAGCACAAAAAATATTAGTCCTGTCTGATTATGATGTGTGAAATAAGCCCACTGAAGCCAATATGAGCCCCTACCTTAAGGGGCAGCCTCATTTTGTTTCTGGTGAGCTGCTTAAATAAATCTTTGGGTTCTACTGTGATAGCTGAGTAAGTAAATAACCTTTCAGATGCCCAAGTGGAATTACTGCAAAGCCACAGTTTCTTAGCACATCCTCCAGTGTAAGCTGTTCTGAGGATGTGCAAAAGCCAGAAATGGAAAGAGCAAATGCTCTTTATCCTAATGCAACAGTTGTTGGAAATAACAAACCAGTTGTAAAACTGTCAAATATTTGATACTTATGTAAAACACTTATTTACTTTCTGTTGCTGAAGTCTGTTCTGTTCCATTCATGCCACTCAGCTAATTTCTCCATATAGTACTGGCAGTAGTAACACAAAATTAATTTTAGTAGGTTCTTCCTATTACCAGTATTTGATCATTTTCCTTGGGCCTTCAACCTCCCACCACAGGAAAAAATAGTGTCTGCTGACTGCAGCAGAGAAAATTAGTAGGAGCTGAAAATGTTCCACAAAGGCATTGCTATGTGAACTATTACTTATATAAATAAGTACAGCACTTTTTTGGATTAAAGGATTTCAGACTTGGGCTCTATGGGTTTCAGAACTGACAAGTGGACCCTCAAAAGAGACCCATGAAACCGTCACATGTGACACTCTGATGATCCTTTATTATACTTAAGAAACAGGAATGGAAGTACTCCAGACTGTTCTGATACTGCAGAGCTGAGAGGCATCCTTAGTTCAGTTTTTATGCAACAGTTGTGTTCTTACTGTGTCTTGGAGCCCAAATGTGGTCCGATCCAGAGGAATAACAAAGACAGCAGATGTGGGAGCAGACCTTAGAAAATCATAGAGTATCCCATCAAGCCATGGAACAAATGCAAATATAAGAAAGTTCATGTAAGACCTTGATACAGTCTGTATGTAGCTGTATGAGATGATGGCTCATCCAGCTCTATCACTAGGAATCCTTTAACTTCATAAATGCAAGTGGAACATCTTTAAAGTGGAACGAACTTTAGTGCTATGGGCTTGAACAAAAATACTTTAAAGCACAAACAAGACACCTGGCTATTGTGCTGCTACTGTGTATTAGATTTGATGTTTGTTTGCTCATGTGCATTTTGAAGCAGAAAGAACAGAAATAACACTTGCCCTGACTGCTTATTATAAAAAGCATATAAAAATTGAGTGCAACTTACTGAAACTCCTATCTAGCCAGGTAAGAAATAATTCATGCAGCTAAAATGGAAATCTTGGAAAAGACCACAACTTTTATGCAGTGCAGTTTGACTCTAACCACCTGTTGCAAGGATTCAAAATAGTTTCCAGTGTCTTTCTCCATCCCAGAGCTCTGTGAAAGAGGTCTCTAAAAGGGGCATTTGAAACAATAACACTCCCCACCTGGGAAGGCAACTTAGTGTCAGCCTTTGGAGTAGCCTGGCAGCTGCTAATGTGAAATTCTTCCTTTACTGATAGTGGAGGGAAATGGCCATTTTGAGTTCTATCTGAAATCTTACTTTGGTTTAATTGTGTGAAGTGAGAAATCTTGCCCTGGCACCTGTTAAAATGTATCAGGCATCACTTTGCTCCACTGAACCTATTGCCCTTTGCAGGCTAATAAATGATTATATTCATAGGAAACAGCCACTAGAGGAACATCTGTTTACCGAGAGAATTTTAAGTTCCGAACTGAAGAAGAATCAACTCTTCCTTTCCCCTCCCAACTTCCCTTGCACCCCCTGCAGCTGCTCTCCCAGGAAACAACAGATTGATTCAGACTTATCCCAAAAGAAGAGATCGCAACCAAAAATTACATCCCTCTTAGGGTTACCAAAGTGAAAAGACTCTTTTGCTTCTTGCTGATTTGCAGGACATAGGAAATGGCTTTCACACAAACGAGGATGTATCTCCTTGGCCTCGTGCACTTGCGCTGTTGGATTCCCAAGTGATTGAGATGAATATAAATGTATTTGGGAATAAAAGGTCTTATCCCACTCTATGTAAATTCCTATACAATGTTATCATCATGGCAGCTGAACACCAGACAAAAGCAGTGATGTGTAGCTGTTGTCTCTGGTTAATATTCCGAGTAAACTTAAACTGCAGTTGACAGCTTTTAAATTTACTGTTTAAAGTTCTTCACTTATACTAACCTAAACTGCCTTAAACTAACTGTGGTAGTGCTCCACTTTGAGTTCAGTGGTCCATAACAATCTGTAGTTATGCAATCAGATTCTCCTATTTTTAGAAAATTCTTTTGTTACTGTTCAGAATCCCCACTGACAAAAGAAGTTAACTCAAAAGGTGATCATGCAGAGAAGTTGATTAAATATGTATATAATGTACTGCACAATGCCCCAAAGTAAACAGATTTATTTAAGGGTGTTTGTAAATCAAGTTAGGTAAATATTTCAGCCAAAAGTGAATGTTAAGTTCAACTTCATTCCTTTCAACAGCACTCCAGCTGCCTTACACTAACCTGTCTGTAACAATATTACCTGCGAAAATGTTCATTTGGATCACGTACTCGACCACTGACTTACTTGCAGTACTTGTCTTTACGTCTATTAGCATATCCCCTTACGTGTTTTCACCAACGGCTTAGTTCAAAAATCCTAATTCTTACCCCTTGCATTAATTTGTTCAACGTCTGTTACCTCTCCGCACTTGTTTAATACTATTACAGAACTTTCTATACATAACTATTATTATTTAGTGCACACCTGACTTCTAGACTTAAACTGAGGATGTGTTTTCAAGTTTTACAGGGAGGACTACAAATACATTGTTTTAAATTGTATGTGGTGCAGTGAAAAGTACATCTATTCTTTGTTACTAACTTCCATATTTTATCCAAAATAAATACCTCCCAGATAAATTGCTTGTTGAGGGCCCTAAAGAACTACAAAAATCTTGCTTTGTGCCTTCCTATTTACAAAAGCCTGTTCTGGAGACGTGCAAGTTTTATTTTCTTTTCCTTCCTTACGTGTTTAATTTTCTCCTCTTTTAGCTCTACAGTAAAGGAGTGATGTAAAACAACATCTGAATATGCATGGCTTTTATCACAAGGTGTTTAAGGGTAGAAAATCATATTAGGTCTGTCTAGGAGGTCTTTAAATGTCTGTCTAGTGTTTTTGCCCTAAGTGCCGCCTCCTTTTGCTTTATATTTTCTTACACGTAAAGATATTCCAAGTACCAAACTGCTAACAAAATGGAATCATTTTATTGTTCCTCTAATTTTCCACAAAGTTTTACCGATTTGTTTGTTGCTGGTCTATAGCCTTTTCCTTCTTTAGCATTTCAATTTGACTCAAGCTCACCCATCTCAGGGTAGGTGGTCTGTAACATTAAACCATCAAGCAATCACTTTTATGCTTTCCCTTCTAACTCCAGCCCCAGCTTTCTTTTCACAAACAACGGTAGGAAATCCCCTGTCTGACATAGTAAAGGATAAAGGAAAACAAAAATCAGGCCCGCTTGTGATTCAGAGATACGCTTAGTGCTCTTAATGGCTAAAATGCTACAAGGGTTTCATATAATAGTACACTTTAATCCAAAGGCTATTTAAATGATAGACAAAGTAATGGCTGGGAGAGAGCAACAATGATAAACTGTAGCTTTAGAATTGACCTTGATCTAGAATTTGTTGAATTTGTTCATCCAACCAAAAAGGAAATTTTTAACTATGGTGCTGAACTATAAACTTTCATAGAATAAATTTAGTGAGATCACGACACAAAAAAAGATTTACATTGAGAGAAGAAAAGTAATTTTAAATAACTTGAATATTCGACAATAATGCAAACTATGTCTCTCTAAATCACAAGGAGTGGTAGAAATCAATGTGTTTCAGCTGCAAAGTCATTATTCCAGGTTCCAAGCCTGTATCTACTCTACAATTGAGAGTAGAAACCGAAATTTAAAATAAGGAATACAAAAATGAGTGCTCTGTAACAAAAATAATGGGAATAGTCTGAAAAGGAAAAAAACCAAAGTTTTTCCATTTTCAAACAGAAAGCTGATGTTGCATTTCACTTTCTTAAAAAGAAAATACGTAGTAATCTGTAACAACAACAATAATATGTGGTGGTTCACTACTTCATGTCAAAGATTTCATTTGTCAGGAGAATGCAGGCAGCTAGTAATCGAGATGTTACAAACTGAAGGAAGTAAAAGTTGAGCAGTTTACAGCAACTGGGTTGTTATGAAGAGGGAGACTGAACTAAAAATCTGTCACTGTTTTCCATAAAATTCTCAGGTGTCAAATACCACAATTTGGATTCTTCAATGACTAGTTAAGGTTTTTGATACTCAAAGGAAATGTAAAATAAATTCATGTCTTTCATAGATCAGTGGATATGCCATTTGTAGATTATTTTCACGTGCTTATAGACTCTGACACTCCAAAGTGGTACCTAAACCCCAGTTTTTCTAATTCTACTGCATATACTTAACTCTAAGCAGATGACTAGTCCCTTTGGCAAAACCAGTTCCATACTTAGTTAAGCATTACCATACATGTTTTATGTACTCAGGCTTTTTACCCCATGTAAAAGACAGCTTATGGTAACATTACTTTCATTAGGGGCAGCTTTACCCCTAGAGATTCCTGCTCATCTACAGATCATACGATAGACTTGCATGGAACTTATAATAATAGTTACAATAAATAGTTCTAAATTTACTTTTTATCATTAGACTAGAAAAGATTTTACAAATGTGACCATCAGTTCTCATAAACTGACTTAGTGAATAGTCACCGCTGACCTCAGCTAGACAAGCTTTCTGCCCTAGCAGATATCAAATTAATTGGACACTACGCTCATTACTTCAGGTCAGGATTTGTCTCTCTATTTTTAGCAGTTTTTAAAATACTGTCTGTCCTACTATCCTTGGCTACTTGCTTACTCAAAGACAACTTCCTTTGAGAAAGGGCTTGCAGGGTTTGCAAAGTTGTGGTTTACAGTTAACAGCTCATTGATTAACACATCAAGGATAGATTAAACAAAGACATTTATTCTTCTAGCATGTTTGACATATCCTTATTTCCATAGTCCTTTTTCCCCTGCAAAAATTATGTACATCACCCGATTGCTCGAGAATATGAATGACTTAGTGTGATTATTAGTCTGGTGGCAAAAAGCGGTCAAGACCTTTCCCAAGACCTCCATTTATAGCCTTAATTTGCATTCTTCTACAGGGATAAGTAAATTCTACCATGGTTTATCGCTTCATTGACAACTCACTTTAATTAAGAAGCCATGATAAGTGCATTTCTTCCTGAAACTGCAGGAAAACACTTTCCAAGCAGTTAAAAGCTTTTGGGCTTAGGCTTTTTTTTCAAAGGTTTTCTAAAGGAAGGGAATTAAATGGTTGCAATCAGACACAAGCAAGTAGCATGGGACAGACTCTGCAATCTTGTTCATACTGAACAGAACCTCAGGCTGTGGAATAAACCAATAGAAAGCAAATTATTTTTAGGGTAAGTTATTCAGGATAAAAGGGATAGTGTTAGTGACGAGTGTAGCATCTTAGTTGTGACGGTTGGGTTTCGGTTCCTTTGTTCTATAAATCTATTGAAACTATAACACAGTATTCAAAAGCCAGCACACAGTGTAAGCAAGAGACTAACAGTGCATCACTCAAATCTGGAGGACTGGCAAGCACGCTACTTTTCCCTTAGTTTATGCATGAAATTCATTTCATCCCGAAAGAAACTTCACAGCATCTCCTCACCCCCCTAACTCCTCCCCTACTTCTGCCTGAGATGCATTACTAAAATGTTTCTCGTTAATCTAATGAGTTTGAGTGTCTAACAAAGAACCGCAGCAGAGCATCTGGGGAAGGCAAGCTGGGAAAACTAAACTGAAACGCACAGTGTCAGCCCAGTGAAAGTAGCCTTTAATAGTCTCTAAAGCTTGGAGATTTGCTAGAGCAGGCAAGAGGCTAATATATTATCTATCGCTCTCTCTGACACCCTTACTCATTCCTGGGTTTATTACTTGCTTCTAAAGTCAGCTGCTCTGCAAGCCTGCAAATGCCTTCTGCAATGAGAAATCCACAAAGAGGGCAAAGAAACTTGCTTTCTGCTAAAGTTAAAGTGAAAGAAAGTTTTAATGAGCAGCAGGGGGTAAAACTGGCTAAAACTGAAGGAAAAGGTTCTAGTTGCTAGAGAAAGGTTTGTAATAGAAACAGTCAGCAATTCCCCTGCTGCAGAGGAAACTGCCTACAAAGCTTTTAAGAGGAAAGAGGGAGGCCAAAATGAAGGGAAAACAATGAAAGGTTATATTAAAAAAAAAAAAGCATTGGTATGTACTAGCTCCTTCAAATACAGGAAGGACTCAGAAAGCAGGCTGTGTGAACTTTTAAATTAAAACAAGAGTTGCTAGCAGGACACTTATGAACTTGCATCTGAAGACAGCTATTTGCTTTATGTTCCAAATTGTTTGACGCTTACCACTGCTGAAGGCAGGCTTTGAGAGGCCAGCTTTTCTTCAGTCTGCAGCACGAAAGGTGCCAAAACTTTTACTCTGAAATGAGAGCTAGGGGTTCTTGACAAACTAGCAGGAAAAGGCAAGTATTGCTAGCAGAGAAAATGGGAAAATGCAAAAGTGAAAATTGCATCTATTCAGATTTTATTTCAAGCCAGTGGTTAAGACAACTGCCTCAACTCAAGCAAGGGAATCTAACTTGGTGCAAGCCAGTGACAGTGCCCCTGAGAAGTGAGCTTCCCCAGCTTGCTTGTGTGGCAGCGTGCTCCTTATTTTAGCAATGTTTCATATTGTATGACAGTATCATTACCTGGCTTTTCTCTGTTCGTGTTTGGGATGAACTAGGCTTGAAAGAGTTTGATACACAGTTTTTTTCGAAGAACACTGAGTGATTTAAGAATTCTTTCTAACTATAGACAAGAGCTTTCTTTACAACTTAACAATATATGAATGTTAGCCTTAATTTTGACTCAACTACAATGGAGACAAAAATGCAGTCAGCGGGGTCTCCTCATTAAAAAAAGTTTTTTGGTTTTTTTCTTCTTTGCAAGAAATTTGCATCAGAAAAAAGCACTGTAGAGAAAGGGGGTTATTTGTTCCTAGTTTTTGGAAAATGACTGTTAACTTCCATACATAGTACAGATTTACACACCTACACAAGTTCATCAAGCATTTCTTTAAAAGAAAAAAAAAGTGCCTGAAAGTTTGTGTGAGAGCTGTGGTAAAAGGAAGTAATTGTAAAAATGTCACATAACTGCACTGGTGTGTCTGCCCCAGCAGCTGCTCTGGTCAGCAGACTGTCTTGAGTGGGGTTCCTGGTGGCTGTGGTTTAAAGCCATGCCCTTGGCCATATTTAATTCAACAGGTTAAACTGCATCGTCATGTAGAACAACATGCCATCTGCCTACAGATCAATCCCACCCTTGTCTGTTCCACCCAGCAGTACTCACTCTGCATCAGCAGTGTTACGCTGCTGCACAGACTCACCATTTAGGGAAGAAAAAATTTCCTTTTTTGCTAGAGGGAAAAACAATTAGCAAGGAAACAATGGTCCATCTCCAAATGCCACACAGGAAGAGTAATTTAAACTTCCAACTGCTCTGTGTTTGCAGATCAGGTTAGATACTCTGGGATTTCCAGTGAATTAAACAGGACCTGGCTTTGGCCAACAGCCTGTGTTCGGTTTCCATGTGGCATGGTCACAGCAGTGTTTTCTTTCTCACCATGGCCTTCTTGTCAAACCACAATGCATTTCCATCCAAAAGCATCCTCTCAGAAACATTACAAGCCCTAAAAACCTCACAACTATCTTAAATATTATCTTTTGTTCATGACATGGCTTCTTATTGATAAACCAACTTTGAGTGGCAAAAATAATCACACTACCCCCTTAATACATGAAAGCTCGAGAGCCTCTTAACTATTTACAGTCAGATTTTGGTCTTACGAAGAGAGGATTGTTAAAAGAAAGAAGAAAAATATTTCTGTTTAGAAATCAAGTTAGAGAAAAACACTTTGGAGAACATTGCAAGGGTGCAGATCAGATGATCTCTTCGTGTGTTGCTTTAGGAGGAAAAAGAAGTTATGCAATTCCAAGCAGTCATGTGGCATGGCAGCTGCTAAAGTTACTGCTAATTTTTATTGGAACTGGCTAGAGCCAGAGAAAGGTCTGCTTTATAAGCAAGACCTTTTAAGAAATAAACTAAATCTTCCTGAGCTGGGAGGCCTGCAGAACTGAGAGAAGAAGAAGAAGAAAAAAATAGCACTGAAGTTCTCTTTCTTTTTCTCCTCCCACCCCAAATGATTCAGGAAACATTTTCACTCTCCCTTCCTGTTGCTGGTTTATTTCTCATATTCATCCAATCAATCAAATATATATATAATATTCACCAGTTGTCAGCTCAAATTCCTGCTCAACTCCATGGCCCAAAAGGACCTATTCACATGCACAACACGTATGTGCTTTTATTCTTTTATTCACCCAGGAAGAGCCTGCTGTAGGGTATACTATTCCTGAGATCCATAGGTCAAGTCCTATCATAGAGGCTATATAGCTTGATGATTTTTTTAAAGATTATTTTAACACCAGCCTTCAGTAGACTATTAAAAAGGGACTTGCACCAACAGAAGATACTGTTTGCCATATTTTGACTCTTTTTTCCATCTGTTTCACACAACTGAGATACATTTAATGCATAATTTAAGTTGCAGATAAGATGCTTGCACCATTTAGGAACTGCACGGCCCAGAGCATGGTAATCGTCTAGTCCTTCACAAAAGGCATGTCTCTTGTCACGTACAGAGGGATGGGATGTGTGTCTCCACTGTCTAGTGATCTACCCACACAGTCTGTTTGTACCACTCCTCCTTCTGCTCGGAACAAATTCTCAACTTTTTTGATGTATTATTCCCCCACCCAGTCTTTAAACCCCAAATTCCAGTTTCAGACACAAATTCCCTTTACAGATCTAAGGCTTTGCAGATAGAAGCTGCTTTAAAAATGTTACACCATTATATGAAAGCTAACCTAATACAAACTTACTTTGGATACTGAAATGCATAATAAAGTCTTAAAAGCAACAACTTAAATACTGTTCTCATTTACAAGCCCCAGTGCTGAAGCAAAAAATTCTCACCTACTATTGTTGTCAACCCAGTACCATTTGTATTTATGAGAGTCTAAAAACTTTATAAGTCCTGTAGTTGCACTTTGTAGTGGAACATAAATAAGTTATATTGTTTTAAAATGTATCAAAAAATCATGCATAAAGTAAAGAAGCAGTCAACAATGCTGGAATTAACTTCACAATGCCGATAAGTTGTCACCTCTTAGTGTTTAAAGCAGAGAACTGCAGTTAATTGTGAATGGCTTCCAAATTTTCATAGTGTAAAGAATGAATTAACTAGGCAAAGGAAAAAGCCTTATGTGTGAGAGAGTATATGACTCTAATACCATTATTGCTATAAGATTTTATATAGTACATTTGATCAACTTCTAATCAAGTACCCTCATTTTCCATGTTTTCCTCTTGGTAATGTTTCCTGTCTTATCATAAACTAACATTTAGCAATTCTGAAAAAAGAAACAGAACAAACCCCCATACCCCACACTGGAATATATTTTGTTTACTATCAAGCAGCAAGACTTCATGTGACTTAAAAACTAGAAATATCATTAATTAGAAGTGACTTTGCATTGTATTTCTTACTAGAACAGATTCCAGGATTTCAGTTCAGTTTCCATATTCTGTGTGTGGAAAAAAGGAAACATACTGTTGTGAAGAAAGCAGAAGTAAGGTACTTGTGGCAAGCAGGTCTGCATGCCACGCTCTTGTTCTGAAGAACAATCCCTGCACCAGAATAAACCAGGTTTGAGCTGCAGGATCAGGATTCAGGATCTGCAGGAAGATGTAGTCACTCTCACACATTCAGTACTTTCCATATTTGCTGGACGAATTCCATTTTTAATTCCAAATGAAAAGTTATGCCAATTTTACTCAAGTGCATTTTGAATAGCAAGGGTCTGAGGTTGCTTTTTTTGTCAGTTAATTTGCACTTACTTTATGCATATCTTTTAGCACAATTGACATGGTAATGTACTGCCTATGTACTAAATTAAGGATGATTGTGTCTGATTGTCCCATTATTATGAGACAAACAAAATGTGTGAAAATAGTTGATAGGACATTCTGTGTGTTTTCTCTAAAAAGACTCAGCTCATTCAAAACTCTAAAAATAAAATCTAACAGTTAATCATAATAGTTTGGCTTCAAATGTGGAAAACTGAACAGGAGATGATTTAAAATGCAAGGAATTGTACCACATGTGAAAAGAAGATTAAATTGTCCCATTGTTATATGCTCTATATGCATCCTTTAAAAAAAACCTATTTTTCTGTTGGAGTCTGACATGTTTCTCTCTGATTAGCTACAGAGAATATGAAACAGATATTTTTCATTTCTTTGAAAGAGTAAGAACTTTTGTAACACCAAAATCTAGATTTATCTGGTGGTTTGTATTTTCTCTTCAGTGAATGTGTGACAGCCATGGGCTGATCTGCAGCATGGTGACTGCTGCTGTAGCCCAGGAGGTGACACTCCAGGCTGGTCCTCCAGCGTGGGACATCCATCCCACCGCGCCATTCGAAGGAAGGAACAACCTCGGTTTGCTCAGCGCCAGACAGCCTGGCAAAAGGCAGGCTAGGCTCCGACTGATAGCTGCTTTATCAATACAATCAGTGTTGGATCGGTTTACCAGAAAATGGCAAACACAGCTGAGGGAGGATGGATGGGGGAGTTCAGGAGCTATGTGATCAGGCAATGTGTGCGTCGGCTGAGCCAGTCCCTTGCTTTGTGCGAGAGTTGACACGCCTGGAAATTATCAGAGCGGTTTGCATTTCCTTTCTGAGTCCTGTTCCTTGTGGTACCAAACAAGCTAATTACCACACCAAAGAGAAAAAACGTTTTGAGGCAAGGCAAATACTGTATCATCTGTGACTTTCACTGGGTTTTTTTAAGCATTATAAAATGCTACCCTATCAGTACAATTTCTCTCCCAGTTTTTCCATTGCTATAGTCAAGATTGATGCAACAGAATCCAACCTGCAAAGTACGTTCCTTATAATCTCCTTTTTCTCAAGAGGGTTTCTGTGGGGTACAGCTGTCTGCAGAGAGTAGCATGTGAGAAGAACAGGGATTGTAGGTTATTGCCACAGGAAAAAGGGGAATGGGGCTGTCAGGAGAAAATGCTGATGAAGTGCCAAAGTGCAGCAGCAAAGCTGCAGATGAAACAGACATTGTGGAAAGCTGAGCAGCTCCAGGAGCCGCCAGGAGGTAGGTGCAGGGGCCATCTCCTGGGGCTTGGAGAGGACCCACCGCTGGCAGAGCCTCCGAACGTGACTGATTCCAACAACAGGCTCTAGGTTTATCAACCGTGTCCAAGTAACTCATGAGTAGTTTGTGTAAAACGTGAATGGCTGCAGCCACTCTACACGTATGTGAGGAACATGGACAAAATTCTGCAGTTAAACTGTCTCTCCCCCAAATTCAGCGTGAGCAGGGCAGAGCAGCACAAGGGGTCCTGGTGTGCCTCAGGCACCCCAGCAACGCTTGTCTTCTGGCTCCAGCTAAAGATTTGTGCTGCTATAGGAGAACCTCTTTCACAAATATAAACCCAGCACCTTTAAAGAAAAACAGTATTCCTCCTAATTCCTGTAATGGCAATTACTTTCTCTGAATTGTGCCCAGTAGCCATGGCCCCCAACTCAAGAGCACTAAAGGTTTTACAGGACAGATTTCACATTAGCTAAAGATTGAGACCAGGTTGTTTTTGAGCACACTGTTAGCACGGAAAGCAAGAGCAGAGGGAAGTGCAGGGTAGAGGGGTGTGTGCCGAGGGAGAAGGGACACAGACACCATAATCCCATTAATTTACACAGTGTTACACATAGGGGATCTATTCCTGAGTTTAGAGAGCCCTTTTTGGATAATTTAATTACCTCTTCTTCATTCAGCATGCCCTTGAGAGCAATATTCTAAGCTTCCACAGATTCAAAATGCCCATATTATGCTTAGGGTCAACATGCTGTGGTCTTACATTAAAGAGAAGAAAGAATAAGAATAAGATATTGGGGAAATTTGAGGGGAACTCACGCTGGACCTTTTCAAAAGTTGCAGCATGAAATGTGCTTTTAACTTGAGCTCTGCAGTCTACTTATCAGTGAAGAGCCAGAGACTGTAGCTGTATCATACTAGAAACAACATTGCTTTCTTTGTTTGCAACACTTATATTTTAATCCCATCCAACTTATTTTTCTGTTTGTGGGAAGAACAATAGTACAGTATTTGGTGTAAAAATCCTGTAGTACCTCTTTGGTTCGTTCTCTTTTTGCTGTCTGGCTCATCCCCTTGCTTCCCTACCTCCCTGCCACAGCCTAGACTGTAGCACCGGTATGAACTCAGGCAAATAAATTTATGAGAGGAATAAATGCAGTGATAACCAAGGCCGCCTCCTTTCATTTACATTTTCCTCTTAAGGCTATTATTATCCCTTTTGACCAAGCTGCAGAATCTATGTTTCAGCACAGGCACGATGCTGCTTTGTAAGATGCCATTAACAGATATGGACAAAGGGCTTGGAAAGTTTTCTAGGAGTTATAAACTCTAAAAAAAAGCTGACTCTGCTGTAGCTGCACTCACTGCCCCGTTGTGTTCGCTCTCCACAAATACTCTAATGTGCTTGCGTGTCCTGGCAGGAACTTGAACAGCCAATTTTAAGTCACTGTCTGAAAATGTTTTCTTCTAGAAAATTAATTCCTAAGTGTATGTGGCTGCACAGTAAATCTTGTTTGCAGAGCTGAACTCTCCCATTCATGACAATGAAAAAATTTTGTTTAACTTATATGCTTGGAGTTCAGCTAGTGCTTGCAGTAAGTTTCCTACAAGTAACTATAAGCTTAGGTTTATCCTACCTAAAGCTGGCATAATTCTAAAAAGTCCTCACCAGCAAATAAGAAATTGAAGGCCATGTTCAGTTAATAATTTTATTTACTGATTATTTGTGGAAGTCTCCTGTGAGCTGTCTGTTCACGGTGATAAGTGGAGCAGGGCGCACAGGGCAGGGACAACTGCATTCTGACAAGAAAACCAGACTGGCAATACACTGAACCCTTTCAGCCTGGAGACTCAGTCTTGTGGAAAAACTAGACCCCGCCATGCACCAGGAGACCACATGAAATGTTTCTCCATTTATTCATTCACTCAATTTTAAAGCCATCCCTCCCTCAGTCACAGATCTTTCTTAGCATGTATGTGTCACTGACAGGGAAAGGTATGCCGTGCGCCTGCCAGAGCATCCTTTCTTGCCGTCCCTGCGTGGCTGATGTGCTTTCTCTGTGCTGACTTTTCAGAGGCTGCGTTGTTAACACGGCTACAAAATTAATTTTGCTGAAAGCCACCTAGCCACCTCATGTGAGCAGAAAGTGGCTCTGCCAAAACAGCACACTTACTACAGAGTGAACAGGGAACCCACAGCAAATTGCAAAGGTTGTTTGTACATACACAGTAGAAGAAGATTTGCTAAAAACTTTCATTGTTCTTATGTGTAATCTCTGAAGAAATCCCCCTAATAGAAAAGCAGCCTGTAATTTGTAGCAAATTACTGTGCTTTGGGGAAAATCAATCAAATGCACTAAGACGTGTTCTCAACTCCTAAACTAATGATCCTTCCTGTGAGCAGCATGAAACACCGGGCAAGTCCCAGGTGGTATAAATCCTCAAGGTTTCAGTGGAGCTGTGACAGTTTATACTACCTCAACAGTACCCTAATTGTGCTTAAAACTTTTTAAGGTGGCAAGCAGTCAGCGTTTCAAAAGCCTCCTTCTTTCTAAGCAGTCCTGAAGCTAAAACAAACAAGTTTACTAGTTAGTGAGAAGAGAATGCCATATTTAATTTATAATCTTTCAGATCTGATGTGCTTAAAAATAAAAACTCTGAAAGTCTAATTTTGTCTTAAGAAATGCCAAGCAGCTGCGTAGAGGAGTCATTCATGGCTGGGACTTGAACCAACTTCAGTTAAGAGAGGAAATTAGGACCATTTTGTTACTTTGACAAAAATGAAATCTATGAGAACAGTGATTCCTTTGCATAAAAATCAATAGTTTCAGCATGTTTTTAACATGGCAATTGGCTATGGAACATCTTAACAATAATTCAGTAAATCACTAGTACTGCGTTAGATCAGCTGTTTGAATGTGCAAGCACAGCACACTGGGTGAAAAACGTGTAGTCAAACCAGAGAAAAAATCATTGCTTCCTCACTTCTAAAGTAACTGTGAAAGATCTGAAAACAGATCCAGGAAGAAGCATTGGTTTACACAGAGCGTTACAAATAGACCAAGATCCAAGTCTTTAACCCCAATCCAACAAGAATTTCTAGAAGTTATTTCCCTGTATACCTCAGATTACCCATTTGCAAAATAAGGATATTATTATTAAACAGCGAGGGGAAATTAAGCAGTTAATAGCTATAACACGATCTTCATAGTCCTATGTAAGCACTAAATATCATTATTATTTAACAGACTCTGTAAAACAAAATACCAGGGAAGAAGGATATTTCTCTGTATTTCTGTCACATGCTGCTTTGAAGATTTGACTAGCACAGACCATGCAACATTCATCTTGATATGTGTCATTCAGCAGTAGAAACATGTACTTCACAGGGGCATTACTTATGTCAGTGACATACAAAGGGCCAACAAATTGTTTTTATAGAAAATTCAAAACAATTCTTAAACCTGATTAACTTAACCTTCTACAAGATGTAGAATAGGAAATCTAAATCCAAATTCCATAAGGAAAATATGTTTGAAAATTATCTCTGACATTATTCAAAGTTTATCTCCATATCCTGCATATTTGTCAGGGGATAGAATTTGCAAGCAAATAACAATATAACAATGCATTTGTTATCAACTATAAACAGTACCGTGCACATGTCTGTATTTTACATTGCCTAATCCCTGTTCAGTAATTAGAAATGTTGTAACAGTTCTGAAAATGAGAAATGACACTTGTATGTCCTCCAGAATGCACCCACCAACAGATCCACTGCAACAGAACATTTTCCAAAAGGAAATAAAATAATTTATGGTTTACTTCATTGTAAATTATCTGTGATGGATGCTGGAATTAATTTTAGAGATGTTACACTCATCAGCTTATATTGGAATAGGAGTTCTTTGTGAAACAGTCTATTTAAAATCATGCTGGTGATACATAAGATCTTAATATTGAATGAACAAGTCAAAGAAGTTCTAGAGAGCTAAATGCAGTTCTAGATAGTTAAGTTGCTGTCTTTCATGCTTTTGAAAGCAAACCTGCTAGGATGCTCTCCTCTCCTCTCAAGTTCCACCTGAGTCCTCCAACTCTGTCCTGCCAGTTAATCTGTAAATGATCTTTCAGCCAAACTGCCAAATCGAAATTTTGGCAGTGTGAAGGTTATACAAAAATTTGCCTCTAGAAGGGCACTATCCCTGGACATTACTTAATTTTCATCTAAATCATTTGCAGGATATTTCAATTACCTAAGATAATTGGATATTAGTATGATAAAACTCACTTAGATGCCTTGATGCAGGAGGTATCCCCTTCTTTCCTTAACCCAGACTAGGGTTAGTTATAGCACACCAAATATAAATTGCACAGAATACAGAATAAAACATTTGATTTCAGGAGCTGATGTGCCCACACTATGTGTATTTTGAGGGCTCCGTATCAGAGCACTCTAGTCTATTTCTGTGAACTGGATGCCTGAACTGGCTGGGGTGCATAAAATGAATGAATTTTATATTAAAAAAAATCCAGTTAGCACACTTGGAGACTTGGAGACATAGTGGGAATCAAACCCCATTAGCTGAGCACCTAATTCAGAGACCTGCTTCAACAGGGCAGTCCTAATCCAAACTCAGATGCTGATGTGGAGGCACCAAAGTCAACTGTTGGGAAACAACACACTGAATTTTCATCAGCATTTTGTACATATTTAAAAGTGAGAAGAGAATATGAAAATGTGTTTGTGGACAGCACAAGAGTTGTCAACACATGTCAACACCTGGGTCCCTGCTACTCTTGGTGTGTTATAAGCTCAACAAATCGCTCTGTTGTCTTTATTCTGGGGTTTTCTCTTACGTGAACACGTAACTCGAACTGTGGAAAAGACCCAGCACAAACACTGCTCGCACAGGCATGAGTCCGCTCCAGGAGGGACACAGCCAAGAAGCAGAGCAGGAAAGCTCACCCAGCCTCTCCTCCTCTGTGCTCTTCTCAGGATCTTAGTGCGCGTCTGGCACAACGGTATTTAGTTGCTTAGCTTGGCCTGTGCTGATGCTGCCAAAGGCTAGACTTGTGGAGAAATGGAGCAGCAAGGAGGGAGTAAAGAAGAGGGGGAAGGACAAAAACCAGTAGGGAGTGAGGTTCCTTGCAACAGAGAGCAGATGCTGCAGAGCCCGTGGAGGTTAGCTGTCCTGTCCCCTGTGCCGTGAGCAATGGCAGCTCTACAAACTCTATGTGACTGCACTTACACACTGAGTAACGGTGCTTGCACTCCAGGAGACTGAACAGGGCTTGAATGGAGAGAGAGACCAGGATATTTCCTTACTTGCGGTATTTGATTTTCTAAAGTTTTGGTTTTCATACAGTTGTTTGGTTTATGTGACTATGTACTACTTTAGGAACGGATGTCAGCTTTTCAAATATGCTTTGGGGAAATACATACTTATGGGAAAATTTTCAGTTCAAACAAAATTGCATAGTTCTCACAAAATTGTCCAGACCTTTTCGCAATTATGTTACATCATATATATAGTTTAAACAACTCTGGATCATTTCACAGCCTAGCTTCTTATCTTTTTATAGTTCTGCTACTGTGTCTCCATTCTTTCCCATATGAAGAAACTTAATTAATATTTTATATCCTTACTAAATTGTGAATACAATTTACCATAACAGTACAGAAAATAGCAAATACACATTGTTCCCTGCCAACAGAAAATCCTTAACAGCTGTTTATTGCTCATTTGCAAAACATAAGAGCAATGGAATTCCATTACTTAGAGAAACTGGCTGTTCCATGATATCCTTGGCAACAAACACCGCACTTATCTTTTTGAACAATAGACTCTCAAAGTTTCTCCAGCCTACAAAAATAAGACAGTGAAGAATACTTTTTCTTAACTGTAAAATGCTAAACAATGGGAACTGACTCACAATCAGCTGCATTTTGTTTCATGAAAACTAGACTTTTTCTCTCTCTCTTCCCCCAAAAAAGAAATTTGCTCACTGAAAATTGTGAGAAATATTTCAAGAAACCATGTCTTTCACAGGAAGGACTTTTTATTGAGGTCAAGACTTTGGCAAAATGAGAAGAAATTCAGACTGCAATCTGACTAATATTAGAACTTACAACATTAAGGGAGTTACTAGGTTTATAATAAACCATACAGAAATTGCAGAGCAGTTTTTTTCATAACTTTTCAAAACTTGATCTTAAATACCAAGAAAAATAAAATAATGGTTTACACTACAGATATTTCACATTTGGTTTTAACTAAATAACTTACATGTTTCCAATAGCTTTAAAAAATATCTACAGCATACCAGATAGATGCTAGCTCCTCAGAAAGTCAGGACATGCACATACCATCCATAATCTGGTTTCTATATTTAGGTAAGAACTATACCTAAAGCCATGAAGGTCAGCACTGAATCAAGTCAAGCATATTTTAACAGACATGTCTTCTAGACAGTGTTTATCACGGTACATTTCTCCTAAACCCACACTAAACATCATGCCATTTGAAGACCTGACTTGGAACTCGCGCTATTAAAAGAGACTGGACAGTGTATTCACATACCTCAATAATCCTGTCATGAATTTGTAGCCCTCCTTCCTTAGCAGCAGGCCCCGTGTCAACTATTTTTGATACAAAAATTCCTTCACTAGATGAACCATCTTGATTGTCCTTTAAGGATGAAAAGAAAAACATATTGTTGTACCTTGAACTAATTCTAATTTGCCTTCAGCTAAAACTTGGCCACGTCACAACACTGCATTTAATTTGAAAGAAATATTCTTATTGATGTCTTAATACAGAATTACTTAGTGCTAATGAGAACACCCGATACTCCCATTTTGAAAGATCAAACAACCAGGAATGGTCTTCCATTAGGTACATTAGTTGCATGATAATCATTTTTCCTCTGACTTAGGCCAGCTCAGTAGTAATTGTCATTACAATTATTCTTAATGTAAAATCCAGTGAGACAGCAGCCTGCCTGCACATCAAACATAAGACAACAGTGCATTTTTATTTTTAGTTGCACAGCTCTTCCTCTGGAGGCTTAAAATTAAAAACATGAAAACCAAGTTACACCTAACAAGGTATTTTCATATTCCTGTGCATTGTGTCCCAGCTTCGACCAGTGCAGAACAATGTCTCAGAAAATTGAAAAAGTCTAACTATAAAGAATAACTTTCAAGTGAAATTACTGGGAATAAATCGTGATTAATGTCAGATTTCTGAGCAGCCAAGAAGTAGTTCTAAATACTTTCTAAATTACTAGGACAAGGTATAATCCACTCCTTCATCTAATTAAAGTCATATGCAGCAGCTCCAGCCAACAAGCATGCAGAAAAAATACATTAGTGAGTGTATGGTGCAGGAAACATCTGCTGAAATCACAGGATTCAAAAGTAGGTCGTTTAAGTTACATCCCTTCACCTGCACAGAGGGCTGCTTAATCTCTGGTGAAAAGCAGAGTAAATAACATTTTCCTAATGAACTGTAAAGGACCTAAAGCTGTGGGCCCTGAACTCATGCAGCATCTTCAAAGCGGTATGGTCTGAGAAAGAGACACCATGGGTTTCCCCATTTTGGGAGTGCCACTGCAGCGATATTGGTGTTGCTAGCTGTGACAATGTGCAAGAATAAACACATTGTGAGAGAAAAGACACTATAGTTAATAGACACCCCATACAAATCTGAATGTAAGATCTGCTCTGAAAGAATCCCAAGAGAACCAAATGCTTGTCAGCAGCATTTTTCTTCCAAGTGTTGACCTACATGCTTTTCCCAACTGGAAAGGGCAAACATATTTTAACAATTAACATACCACGCATGGTCGGCCACCAATAATATTAAATCCAAGAGAGCCAGAGTCACGATGAAGGACAAGAGTCAGTGCTTTAGTTTCTTCACCCTACAAAGAACAGATAAACATACTCAAAACATTTGTGTGCATTGGGAAGTAGGGTGGATAATACTTCTACCCAGGTTTTTTGGGTTGATTTCTTCTTTTTTTCCCTCGCCATGTAGTTTAGACAAAAATGTTTAGAACAGCTTTGTAGGAGCAAAGTCAGCAGCTCCCAGGCTCTGCGCTCCAGCCACCCCACTGTTCTCCAGCAGCGCTTCCCTGCAAGACCCACCCTGTAAGATTTATGCCCATTTTTTATTGAGATCTACAGTGAGACACTTAACAGCAACAGAAGATATTTATATGTAATACTGATTCCTGCAACTACTTGACCCAGTCATATGTGATGTGTTACGTAAAATACCCCATGTTTCCAGTAGTCAAATTCTTGACTTTTCCCAGTGCTTGAGGGTGACTGGATCTTAGGACTGCATTTTTATGTTGCTTCTCTCCAGTACTAGCTACATGACATTGTTTTAAACAGTATCAAACATGAAGTGCTGTACAACAGAAATTCTCCAATGAGTTTTAGTAAACAGCACTATACGAAACTGCTACAAATTTTACACAAGGACTAGGATGCTAATTGCTGTCCACAGCGCCTGCCATGAATAATTTTTTCTTTGGAATTATAACACTAGCAAACCAGAAATCTTCCACCATTGAAAACCATTATGCTAATTCCCTACAATATGAAATTCTGCAGTGAACAGTTCTCTGACTGGACAAAAAATGTACAGCAGACTGGATGGACCTGTGGTATTTGGGGGAGTGTGTAAACGTGATCTGTTATCCTGTCCTCTTACCCCAGCTTGATCCAAACTACAGATAAAAACTCATACAAACTGGCCTTTACAACACAGTGCTGCTACTTAGGTCTACTACCTTCCATTAAGACAGAAGTAAGTGCATGTACTGTTAAACAAATCCTCACAATGTACTAACTTCAGTCCCAATCAAGTGGCTGTTACTTACAGCACAACATTACAAAACTATACAACAGACAACAGCAGAACACTACAAAAATCCATTTGAATAACAATTTTTTTTTTTTTAGAAATCAGAATGAGATCAGTATGTTGTGCATCTACAGATATATATGAAACTTGCTACCTCCAAGATCTTTTTCTTTGTTTTATCCAAAGGGTGAAAAAGTTATGAACACAAAAAATTTTGAGGAAGTTATCTTACAAGTCTGGTTTTCATAACCAATTAATGACAAAAATTACAACAGTTACAATGTAACTCGATGCAGATGGTTTTAGTTTGTGCATTTTTCTTCGAACATGTCAATTTGAAGTTGTCAATCAAATATTAACGTCTATTAAACTCATAAAAAATGTCAAAGTAATCCTGGATTAGTGAGTTACTCCTACAGATTTGGGGATGATAACAAAGCCCAACTCCCTGCCAGTGTAAACTGGCAGAGCTCCACTGACCGCATGCTTGGAGCTCCACCGCAGGGGACCTGCACCAACATACTCCACCTGGAAATTTGGTTTACAATTTTCGTGTCAGTTTGCGATCACTATCTTTCCTGCAGGTCTAATAATAAATATACTTGGACCTGATACAGAGAAACATGAATAAACTCCAACTGATTTTATCTGAATTTGCCTACACTTGGCACCAGTGAAAACCAGGTACCCAGAAGAGGACTGAAAAATGAAGTAAAGGCTATTTCCCAGCAAGTCTTCAGACTCAGACGTTTAAGAGGATTTCAAGGAACAAATTTCCAGTCTTGTGAGACCACTTTCCAGGGACTGTTGATTCAGGATTTGAAAGACAAGGATATGCTAGAGCCACTGTTTACTTCCCCTATTATGCCTTTTTAAGAAGGCAAATCAATTAGAACAATCAAGAAACAATAATGACATTGCTCTCAAGACACTTTCAGTAATTAAAGTTGACTGTTTTAATTAAAGCCTCCTTACACGGCTATGATTTGATGCTTTTATACCTAGCAGAACAAGTACTAAAGCAGGTGGGCTTGAATGAGTCAGAAGTTGTAGGGGAAAAAACCAAACAAAACTAATGGAGTTTTTTATAGGTACTGCTGAAGAATGTCCATGGGGTTTTAAAGAAACTTTCCAGCGAGCTCTGATGGATTTGTACACCATCTCCATCTTCTCCACAGCAGCAGTCACGTTACAGAGCACAGCCCACTGCAGAGCACTAATCCCACCGCCTGTGCTGAACTGCCCGGCAGCAGCGTGTTTAACACTTGGTTACTTTTGCAGATTCACATCTCAAGTCTTAACGATTTCTTTAACAACCTTCTTCACTTCATAAGGAAGCCACGATGCAAATGTTTTTTCCAGGGCTCTGCCTTTCTCTTCCCCTCTAACGTGTCTCGCGTTCCAGCGAAACAATCATTAAACAGTGAGGTAACTGTGGAAATGCGGTGGCCAGCATCCAGCCCTGCCCCGTCATCTGGTCCAGCAGCAGACCTGATGGTTACTGGCATGATGTATTCCCACAGCTGAACAGAACTCTTAAACATAATTCTTGAAATTACTGTACTTCCCAGCTGAGTAATGTGGAGCTAATAGACTGCCTCTCCCTTTAGATATTGGAAGACTCTGATTTCTTTGGTAGTGCTGTAGCTAGGGAGGTCGGTCTTCGTTACAGGAAGCACTCCAGCTCCTTGTTACTGGCGAAAGGGCTGCCAGGACCAGCCCGGCAGATCCTGCTTGGAGAGAGCCTGAGAAAACAACACCATCTTGTTTTAAAGGACTTCATCTGGCTTTTATAGAATTAAAACTTCTGTTAACACCTCCACAGAGGTCCTAAATACCAGATCATGAACTGGTTCCTGTATGTCTGACACGTTTAGTGAAGGACTGTTCCCTGCCTTTGGTCATCGGGAGAGCAGAAGAGCTTCCACCACAGGCTGCAGCCAGCACCATTAATTGCTCCCGATTCTCCTTTACCCATTTCTTCCCAAAGGACTTTGATGGCTGTGTACATAAAGGAACAACCAGATCGGCTTATCAATAGGTGTGAACAGTGGTATGTTTCAGCAGGGATTAAGCATTGTTTGAATAGTATAAGGTTTTTCTTGATTGTTTAGACTTTGATGTTTCAGGATTGACACATCTGATCAAAGGAAATACTAATTTTGAGTAAGACACACCACCTTCCCTACCACTCCCTCCTCAAGCTTGACCACAATAAGCCTCACCTCTTCCCACCACGGAAGAGTCTGGGTCTCCAAAGCTGATGAAAAAGTTTGCCCCAGTCAAAAGACAACGAATTTGGGTCCTTCATGAATCACTTAATGTCCCTCAACATCGTATTTCCCCTTTAACTAAGCATTTAAACAGAACTGTACACGGGCATTTCTTCTGTTTTGACTAGAGGATATGTAATCTGATTTACTTTAGAGTGGTTCTACATCTGTTGCAACAAGCAACCACCAGGCATTGACTAGAGGATATGTAATCTGATTTACTCTAGAGTGGTTCTACATCTGTTGCAACAAACAACCACCAGGCTGGGAAGTCAGATCCTTTTTCTTCATCTACTGAGGAGCCAGAACATTAAGTTTTGCAATCACCACATCTAACCTAGGAACCCCGTTTGTTAGTGCTAGACCTACTTGTGCTTTAACACAGGCTGAACAATTACATCTTCTAAGAAAATACGTGAACTATGCATCTAACCTAGGAACCCCGTTTGTTAGTGCTAGACCTACTTGTGCTTTAACACAGGCTGAACAATTAAATTACATCTTCTAAGAAAATACATGAACTATGAATAATGATCATAAATAATGATAGCAAAGGTGCTGCATGTTTTGAATATGCAACTGCTTCTGAAACTGGGATCAGTTCTTCCACTTTCATACATGCAATCCATGTGTTCAGGGACCTAATCCCTAGGCAACTACAGATGCCCTGCAGAGGGTTACGGTCTGCATCACACGCTGCACAGGCTATGCTAGCGTCTCTGGGAAAATAACCCTGGAGTAAAAACTTGGAATCATGCCACAGCCCAAAATTGGTAAAGCATCCCCTCTACTAGGTGACTACCATAGGTCTTTTAAAAAACTCTCTATTGCACAAAGATGCAAGTTTCTTGATTGTACTTCTTTGGGAGCTGGGCAGACTAAAGCTGTTAGTATTGGAAAGCTGCCCAAAATGCTGTGAAAGACATGTAATTGATTGACCGCTAGACCACAAGTCTGTGGTGACATGACACCTTCCAGCTTTCTTCAGATTAGGCGCTGCTTCAGAAAACCGTATAACAGCCTTTTGTAATATGGCTGAAAACGAGCACAGTTGTCTCAGCCAGCTGTATCCATAAATTTGATAAAAAAGTATTGTTGGAAACTACGTACCATGCACATTTACAACTATTTGAAGTCGCACATTTCACGCTAATAGCAACTCACTACACTTTACAGAGCTAAATAACGCAAAAACACTATCAACACACAAAGAAATGAAGGAGGGGCAGTGTGAGGATTAAGGTGAGCTGTTTGGATCCGATCACAGGCGAGGAGGCAGAGATTCAGGAGATGCTTTGGGACAGCAGGGCTGTATGGACGGCTTTCCTGCCATCAGCAACGCGAGAGGGAGCGGAGGCAGCTGTGCACTGGGCTGTGGGAGCAGAAAACTGCAGCAGGCCATTGCAAAGCACAGGGGGCTGCAGGAAAAGGAGGAGACAGAAGTCTCCTGAATCTCGACATGAATGTGAAGCCTCTGATTTCTTTTAAATTTTACTAAGATTTTCACCAGCTTTGCCAGAAGTTAAAACAGTACACTACTCAAAATACTCTGAGTTAGCCAAAACATGGTGGGTTGTTTTACCCTGGATTTCTCAAACTAAAAAGAAGAAAGGAAAAAGAAGAGAGACTCTGACATGAAGTTTAGTTTCCTTTATACAGCTTTCTGAACCTCAACATTACCAAAGGTGTGAATACAGATGTTTGACAGTTTTGAACAGTTTTAATACTGCTGTGTCTGTGGTAGCACATTCCAGGTCAGGGGGAGGACTTTGAATGTCTTCATTTAAAAGATAATTGGCTTCTAGGGCTTCCCTCACTGGGGAGCCTCATTCCAATTAAAACTTTGGGATTGTTGTAGCTCTGGCTTTTGATTCTGGTCACTTTATAAATTGTCTGAGGGACTAAAGTTAATTTTTCCTCTCCTAAATTGAGTTTTTAAAGAACCCTGGTGTGACTCTGGAAAAAAATGTAGAGTACACAGCAGATATCTTGTATTTGGACACCGATGTTACAAAGATGATGGCTTCAGATCATGAAATAGCTGGCAAGGTGTCCGAGTTGCGTAAGAGTTAATCCTAAAGACTGCATTTTGTAGAAAGCCATATTCTGGGACGCTAGGTGAACTAAGGGTCTGGAAAGCATTGGGTCACAGCAGCCTCTTCCAATTCACTCCGCTTTGTGTTACTCCTGGGAGTTGATTTCTGGTGGTTTAATACAATTTCCAGCCCTGGAAATTCCAGTTTTGCTATTTAGAGGTTTCTTCGGAGAGAGAACTGAGAAAAAAATAATAATACCGTGACCTTGGTATTTTGATCTATGAGTTTCCATATGGAGTCCAGATACCGACGATGGTCACATCAGAAAAAAAATAAATATATATGGAAACCGGTACATTATGGGCATTAAAACCCGAGCTCAGATATTTCAAGGGATCTGGGGGCTGGACGGGCTCCTTAGGACAACTCCAGCTGGCAGACGGCGGCCACCCCCCTGGGGGCACTGCCGCGGGGTCCCCGGCACAGAAACCCCCCCGAGGGGGGCCCAGGGCCCCTCCCTTCCGCAGAAACCTTTTGTTTTTCCGCTCCCCCGCCCCTCGAGCCCTTCCCGGGGCCCGACACCGCTGCTGAAGGGCTCCTGGGGACAGCGGGGGCCGGGGACGGGACCACCCCGGCTCCTTCTCCCCTCGAGTGAGGAAACTTCTCCCGAGCGCC
>NW_010133092.1:1596-1799 GCF_000699245.1 Pterocles gutturalis | reverse complement strand
TTCCCTCAGGGCTGTAAGGAGCCCTCCAGACTCCTTTGCTTCAGGGAACCAGCCTTGAAAACTTTAGTCTTTTTTGGCCACCTCTTCAACTACAAGCAAGTGAAACTCAAATCCTGAGGTCAGCCTCCTCCCATGTTTGCCCTGCTCCCTTGATGTCTCAACAGAGGGTCTCGGCACACACAGGAGGCGATCCCAGGGCCTGG
>NW_010133092.1:0-1205 GCF_000699245.1 Pterocles gutturalis | reverse complement strand
GAGAGGAGGCCGTAGGACTGCAAGGCGGAGCGGCCACAGAAGACGGTGACAAGGGGACAGTTGCACCAGGGAAGAGGCAGGGATTGCTGCCAGGCTGCTTCCTGAAGGCTTCTTGGGATGTCTGCTTGTTGGGACAGCAGCTGCTTTGTAACCTCCTTGCAAATTTTTACAATCCCTTCTTGTCTAGCAGCTTAGAGGAAAAGGCATCCTGCTGGTTATTCTCTCTAATCTCTGGTACCTTTGTAGGAGGGGCAGGGGCATACCTGTACCCTAGATTATGAGGAGAGAGTCAAGCAGCTGCAGGACTTTACACACAGGAATGGCATATTGGACTTCTGCCTCCCCCATTTCATCATATCATCAGTCCCAGCACTAAGGACGGAGGCGTTTTTCAAGCTCTGGGAACAAATACAATTTTCAAGGAGGAACAGGAGACACTTCTTAAAACTGTTCCTCCAGCTTTAGAGAGCCAATATTTTTTCATTAGCATATTGGAGCAGAACAGCCACAGGCTTTTACTACACCCTTATCTTTCATTCTCACTTTTGTAAAGGCTAAATTTAGTGTCCAACTAGAAATGACATCAGCCTGAAATGAGATATTGGTATTGCGGTGGCTAAGCTTCCACCTTGTTAGCAGCATCTTAAAATGTTCACAGAGCTAGCTAAGAGTCACCCTCTTTTACCACATCTCATCAATCTCCCTGAAATCAGGACTCCAAACCCTGTGCTGCCAATCCCACTGGCCTTCTACTCCACATTGCTCTTCATTCGAAACCACATCCTTCCTTGCAGGGCCATCAGCCTCCTCAGGCCTGCTCTCCTCCCATGTGGCAGAGTGAATGATAAACAGCCAGCGTTCAGCAACCAGACATGACCATCTCAGGAATCCTCTGCGCTGTTGGCAAACCGCCTGCCCATCTCCAGGCACTTGCCGTATCCACGCCGTGCAGGTTCCTCAGTGAGCACAGCTGCCTCTCATATGCTCTGGATCTGAATGGGAACGGCAGATCCACTGCCACAGCTTCAGCTAATAGGCAGGACACCTGAGCTATTGCTCAAGTATAAAAAAAGCATTAAAAGAGCGTTACAAATGAGAAAACAGCACACAAACCTCCCCAGGATGCAAGAGGCTTGGTCTCCAGTCCCTACTTCAATGCCTGTTTAGGGACTTCAGGTTAACCAGTAACAGGATATATAAATGCA
>NW_010133091.1:0-551 GCF_000699245.1 Pterocles gutturalis | reverse complement strand
AAGCCTGTCAAGGTTCCTCTGGATGGCATCCCTTCCCTCCAGTGTACTGAATGCATCATACAGCGTGGTGTTGTTGGCAAACTTGCCGAGAGTGCACTCAATTTCACTGTCCATGTCTCCCACAAAGATGTTAAAAAACACTGGTCCCATTACTGACCCCTGAGGAACACCGCTCGTCACTGGTCTCCGCTTGGGCATTGAGCCGTTGACCACAACTCTTTTGGTATGATCATCCAGCCAATTCCTAATCCACTGTGTGGTCCAACTGTCAAATCCATGTCTCTCCAATTTAGAGAAAAGAATGTTGTGTGGGACAGTGTCAAATGTTTTGCACAAGTCCAGGTACATGACGACGGTTGCTCTTCCCTTATCCACCAGTGCTGTAGCCCCATCGGAGAAGGCCACTAGATTTGTCAGGCATGATTTGCCCTTGGTGAACCCATGTTTGCTGTCACCAATCACTTCCTTGTTTTCCATGTACCTAAGCAGAATCTCCAGGAAGATATACTCCATGGTCTTTCCGGGCAGAGAGGTGAGACTGACTGGTCTGT
>NW_010133090.1:622-865 GCF_000699245.1 Pterocles gutturalis | reverse complement strand
TGCCCCGAGCACCTCCGACTTGGAGACCAGGTCGTCCAGCTTCTCCCCTCGCTCCAACAGCGACTCCATGGTGTTGTGCTGCCGAAAGAAACCGGCACTGACCCAAAACCGGCGCTGAGCCATGGCGCTGAGCCCCTGTGCCCTCCTCCCCAGCCCCCAGAAGATGGAGGTGCCACCAGTGTCCCCAACAAAGGGACAAAGCCTCTGCCCGGCCCCGCTGCAGGGAGAGGAGGAGCCCAGAGG
>NW_010133090.1:302-522 GCF_000699245.1 Pterocles gutturalis | reverse complement strand
GTCATCCTCACCAGGATGATTTTGGTCTCGTCCAGCTCCGCCTGCACTCGGGTCATCGGGTCGGCGTCGCGGGGGTTCTCGGAGAGAAACAACACGGCGTCGGCACCGGCGGCGTTCCCCGGGCACCGGTGTCCCAGCACGCGCCAGGGTGTCACCCACATGTCCCCCTCCAGCCCGGGGGGGCTGCGGGGAGGGTTTCCCAGCCTCTGTGCTGGACCCA
>NW_010133090.1:0-230 GCF_000699245.1 Pterocles gutturalis | reverse complement strand
GCGGGCGATCCCGAGGGCCAGTCCATCTTGCTGACCTGCCTGGAGAACTCATCCAGCACCTGCGGGGCGAGGACGGGGACAGTGACCCACCCGGTGGCTCTGCTTGTGTGGCCGCTGCTGGCTGGAGGGATTTTCTCCTCGAAAAAAGGAGATTTTTCTCCTCCTTCCTTTTTGAAGGAACCGAGAGAAGAGCCCAGCTTCCTCGGGAGCAGCGCCCAGGCCAGGTGGGG
>NW_010133089.1:0-1588 GCF_000699245.1 Pterocles gutturalis | reverse complement strand
AATAGGTTTGTGTGGTTTTTCGTTTATTTTTTTTTTTTTAAAGGGCGGGGGCGGGGGGATTGCAGCTGCAGAGGGGGGGGGCAGGCAGAGGTGTCTCTCCTCCCCGTGGGAAGCCATGATGATTGGGTTAGTCTCGGAAATCAGGCTACCCAGAGGAAAAATTGCTGAGAGCAGGGTTTTTGTTCTGTTTTCGGAGCAAGAAGGAAAGTGACGGATGTTACATGCAGGTTACTTTCAGACACCGTCACCTGGACCTCAGTACTCCTATGGCAGCAATATGACATTAGAAGGGGAAATGCATGGCTCTGGGTGGCATGATATGTCACCTGGGCCTTCAGACCTTGCTTACATCGATTTTTTTATGTGCTACATCATCATCACCACCGTTATTATTGCCACTGCAATTTAGAAGGCAACAAGGTTCCAAAAGAATTCCAAAGAAAGTTCCATTTCTTTCCAAGCACTAAGAAATATTTTAAAGGCTACACTGAGAGACTGGCGGTGGCTGGTTCACTTACATACTTATGTTTATTTTGCTATGGATTAATATATGTTTATAGTGAATCCTTAGTATCGATTGCCAAGAAGAAAAAAATAAATGAGTTGTGGTGGACATAATACCTCAATGCATGGGTGGTCAGCTCACGTTTATACTCCTACGAACAGTTTAACTGCCTGCTTCAGGTTGCTCAGGACACATTGCATTTAAAAGCCCTTGCTGCTCTCTACCTGTGTAAGGATCAATGTCGGCTGCAGCTCATCCTGGCTCACACACGAGCAGGCAAAGATGGACTTTTCTCTGTTCCCTGCACAGCTCCTCCAAGATCCTGCGGAGCTCTGGGTCTTACAAAGGAAATATAAGCAAGAAGCAATGATGAATAGAAGTTATGACAATCTGAGGCTGCACAGATAAACACATATACACATATGTATGTGTAGGTAGATGTATAGATGCTTACCGGTATCTCGAAGCAAAGAATGAGAACAGCTACGTAGCATGGCAAGGGCAGGCAATGCATTGGGAGAGACTTGACCCCAACTCACTGAGGTGGAGGGAAAGGACAGAGTAGTCCGTGTGCTTCATCTGTCCGCTGGACCAAGCAAGGACGATTACAAGGGGATGAAGAGGCGAGAGGCTGGGGAAAGGGCAGGAATTGTCCCCTCTATCCCCTTGCAGAGAAGGGTTACCAGTCCAATCTACAGTCCAGTCTCTGACAAAAAAAACCCCACTGCAACGACCACAGTCTGCTGAGTGCAAGAGGAAAGAGGGCAAAGCCCTCTAACCTCCAGGCAGATACCATTGTTATTACTGTTTTTGTGGTTATTACTGTTACTTAGTCGGTTAGGCTTATTTAGTGTTTGAGAACATCCTCTGCCTTTGCTGACTGGGGCTGCCGTTTGTGAAGAGCAGTCCAAAATTAGGCCGTGGCGATGGCCGTGGATGGAGCCTAGGACCTGAATGGGAGCAGGACAGTGCCCCTTCAGGACCTGCTTTGACCCCGGCTCTTTCAGACGGGGAGTGTAGCCGGACTGTCAGGGCGGGATGCGCCGGGAGACGCGCCCGGGTCCGCCGTCGGGGCAGCGGCTC
>NW_010133088.1:97838-110931 GCF_000699245.1 Pterocles gutturalis | reverse complement strand
TATATATTAAATCTGTACAAAGTAGTGGCCTAGCATTTTTTTTAATATATATTAAATCTGTACAAAGTAGTGGCATAGCATTTTTTTTAAAGCAAGGACTAAATTATTGCTCACAAATCTGTACAGAGCTCTGAGAGGTAGAAAAAAGTCTATGCTTGGCTAGAGCCAAATTAAGTGTCTTGGCTTGATTCTTCTCACTGCCACTGCAGTCTTACCCTACAGTAATTCCATTACTTGGACTAAAGCAAACATCCCTGTTGAAAAAGTAGTGAAGGAATACTAATACCAGTAAAACTTTATGCTGGGGAATGACTACCCACTAAAGCAAACATCCCTGTTGAAAAAGTAGAGAAGGAATACTAATACCAGTAGAACTTTATGCTGGGGAATGACTACCTGAAAGCAGTTACCTAGTTTTATTCTAGCATTTGACACTGTTCACAATGGTGTAAACCACTATTGCAAGTTACCACAGGGAAGAATGGGCAGGAAAGCTTTCTGATACCCTTTTCCAAAGTCCTTTCCATGGGTACATGCTCAAATCTTCACATTGGGTCATCATTTTCAGATTTTGATAATTTAAAAAACCTTACACTCTCTCTTTACAGAATAGGTCCAAGCAGCCCTTACTGAACTGCTTTTAGGAAGAGGCACAAATAACACCATGAATTGAACTTCTGGGAATGTGAGAAGAACAAGAAAAAAAAAAGATGGGGTTCATTCCCTGAATTGCTGATGTTATTCTGCAAAACAGACCTTCTTATAGTACATTAATACCTTTCTTCATATGAGCCAAATACCTCCAATGACCATTAAAAAGAGACAGGAGAAGGAAAAGACTACATGTATTTGGTGGTGCCATTAAAAGACGGCATATCTCAACTTGCTGATTATACTGTCTTCACCTCTGTCAAGGACAGTCAGCCATAAACACAACACCAAAAATGGATGATATGAGGTTGGCTGTAGCTCTAGATGCACAGTGCTGTAAAACAACTTCGTTAACTTCATTCACTAGATTTTAAACTGTCATCTATTGGCCATTTGTCACTGGCATTGGCTTCCTGCTCTACAGCCAAGATTGCTGCTTTAACCACCAGCGCATGCTTCAGTGCTTGATTCATGGTTGGCTCCTTCCCTCCAACCTTTTCTTTGCCATTTTGGTAGCAGGCTTTGTAACAACACAGCAACAAGGGAGCAGGAGGACAAGGAGAATGATGGGCACTAGAAAACAGAGTAAATGATTCAGGCAAGGTAGAAGGGTAGGCAACAAGGGGGGAAAAAAAGAGTTAAAATAGAAACTAGGGCTTTATGAAATGGGAAACACAAGGGGAAAAAGATAAAGCAAAATAAATGCAGATAAACAGCCTCACAGCTGACAAGGGGGGAGTAGATAAAAAAAAAAAAGAAACAAAAAAAAACCAAAAAAACAAACAACTGTACAAGTCTTTCATGTTCCTGAACTGCCTGCAGTACTCTGGGATGTTCTCACCTCTCACCAAACACTGTAAGAGGGAAGAGTCTGTTCCTCACACTACTGGAGGTGTTTCTAAGTGCTCATTTCAACATATCAGAAGATAATTTATCACAGAGAAATCTGGGCCTTTATGCTGAGGGTTTCAGAGACCTCCAGAGCTCACAGTAAGATACAGGCAATCTATACTCAATGACACCACAAAAAACAGTATGAGAGAAACTTTGGAGGTATTGTGAGATACAATGCAAAAAGCTTTCTTCTCTCCCTCTTGTTTTCTTTGTTTGAAATTGCCTCCAACTGAGAAAAACACTTCAGCTGGCATGAAATTTTAACCAAATGTAGAGACCCATGGAAAGATGATTTCTAGCAGCAGCTTATTAGAAAGTATTTCAAAATAAGTATTTTATTCAAAGAAAATTACATTTATGTCATCTCGGTAGAAAATATCTCAATGGCACAATATTTTTTTTCTAAACCTAACTGCACAATCAGCGGAACTACTAATATTTAATTGTTTTTGCTTTGTATTCTAACAAAGGACATATTATAAAAAATGTCCTTTTTTTTTTTTTTAAAGCACTCGTGCTTACAGCTGAAAACATACCTAACTTGTTTGCTGAACAAAGCCATTATGCAGCTGACTCTTAGTATCAACCACTCTGGACTGTTTTCTTACCAACACAATGCATGGTTTCAAAATTAATTTTTTTTTTATTTTAATATAGATATCTATAGTTGTGCATACATATAGAGAGAGAAGATATCCTTTATAATATTCAGGTGCAACCAAAACAGCAATCATGAAAAGATAATGGGGAAAGAAGTTTTGGAATCAAGCTCACACTTGCCTGGTTTTGAGGATTTCTGTGTGCACATGCATGCCTGCATGAAGGGCATGTTATTTGAGATTTATTTTTTTTTAAATCAGACTTATGTTACTGACATTGAGGTAGCCATTAGGCAGAGAAACTACTTCTAGGCTGACTCCCCTTTAGGAAAATTAGAAAAAAGGAAGAGCTGGCAAGAGAAAAATATCTTAAAGAATTTAATATTTTTCACATGGAATTATCTTCCTCAGCACTTGACATCCATTTGGAAACTGAATTTGACTCGAAATGTGGCAATAAATTTGTAAAGGAGCATCTTTCGGCTATTTAATAGACAAAATCAGGGCTTTAGGACATAAACAAGCTTGCCTATGGATTTCTTTGGAAAATTCAGGCAGATGGGTTTTTTTGTAATTAATTCAGTCTTCAGACAATTGGTGTGTTCTATCTTGGCCTTTGAGGGTAAGCTTATCAGTATTCAGCACTGAGTCCTTAGCCCTTATTTGTTAAGCAAACAGAAAGATTCTTCTTAAATCCACTTGTTTTCCTTTCTTGTCTTTTTTTTTCTTTTTTCTTTTGTGCATCAGATTTGAGCTAATTCAAATATCAAGGAGGAATGTGTTCGAGACCCTAAAGTTAGTAGCTTCTTATTTTCCTCTCACAGGTGGTATTATTGCAGTGGCTGTGATTCTAAAAAGAAAAGAAAAGAAAAGAAAAGAAAAGAAAAGAAAAGAAAAGAAAAGAAAAGAAAAGAAAAGAAAAGAAAAGAAAAGAAAAGAAAAGAAAAGAAAAGAAAAGAAAAGAAAAGAAAAGAAAAAAAGAAAAGAAAAGAGAAAAGAAAAGAAAAGAAAAGAAAAGAAAAGAAAAGAAAAGAAAAGAAAAGAAAAGAAAAGAAAAGAAAAGAAAAGAAAAGAAAAGAGAAAAGAAAGGAAAACAAGTGGATTTAAGAAGAATCTTTCTGTTTGCTTAACAAATAAGGGCTAAGAAGGACTCAGTGCTGAATACTGATAAGCTTACCCTCAAAGGCCAAGATAGTCAGAACACAGCAATTATCTGAAGACTGAATTAATTACCCATCAATTTATCATTCTGTGAATTCATTGTTTTCAGATAGAAGTTCACATCTTATTTCAATAGGGAGATCTCAAATATACACATACCTATATCCAACAACTTTGAGAAAGAAAATAAGAAGAAAACATCACACTGACATTCTGATCATGCTGCAGCTGGAGCACAGGACCACGGTCCTGAGCGTGTTAAGGGTGTTTCACATGTGTTGCCCTGCAGGAATCCTTTCACTGTTCCTTCTGTGCCTAGCAATAGGAGGTGCAGGATTAACAAAGGAGATTGGACTGAAGGTCCAACTAATATGGACTTGACCACAGACTACACTGTCACTGGATCTGTAAAATACTAACTAGGTTACAGATAACATCTGCATAAGAGGCCAGCCAAAAGAACAAGGTCCAGTATTTATTCACAAAACAAACTAAAATATTTTCAGCTAAAGGAAACCTATGAGTTATCTGAGAGAAATAAAAAAAAAAAAGTCAGGGTTACCAACAACACTGATTTTCCTGACCCCTCAAGTAGTCAAGAGTTTTCTTCAGAGCAAAGTAACTGGAACGATGCTAACAAGGAAAAAATATCAACAGTCCTGCTTTTTAATGCACACATATTGAACCCTAAACCCACATGTACAACAGACAGACAGACCTCCAAGGATATTAAATCACATTGCTTTAAAATTTAAATTAATATTAAAATAGGTACATTAAATTACAAAGGTTAACATTTCTGATGATTGAGATTAGCCATATTGGGGGAAAAAGTGTCTGAGCTCAAACATCTGAGAGAGGGAGCAAATTCAGAGAGCTCTATATAAACATACTGTTATTAATGTCAATATACTTATTATTCACAAAGGGAAATTTCACTCAGGACAACCAAAGGTTTAAAGCGAATTGGGTGCATTCTCTTTTATTGAAGATAGTATATGTATTTTACATGTATATAAATTCCCTTACTAAACAAGGTGTGCCAAACCTGGGCATTTTGTGTTCAGATCAGAGATGTAAATCTATTAACTTTTTGATGAAAATATTAGACAAAATGGCATTTAGTGTTGTCTAATTTGGAACTACACAGTCATTTATGAGCCTACTAATCCATAGTAATGTTTCTTCTTAAAATAATCTGCTTAGTACATCACAGAAAAAAAAAAAGTAAAAGCAAGTGAGAAGAGAAAATAAATTATAAAAGATTTATGCAACTAAGCAGTACTTTTTAAAGTCAAATTTTTATAATTTAAAAATATTTATTTAAGCTGCATTTTTATTTACTTTTAAAGTCAAATTTTTATAATTTAAAAAATATTTATTTAAGCTGCATTTTCATTTAATTCAATCTGTTGGAAGAATTGATAAATATGGTTTTCAAAAAAACTTTGTTTCACACTTACACTTCAACATCTCGCTTCATATTTATTTTGAGTGGAAACTCTGTTGTTGACTGCTTGAAGATGAAATCTTTTCTTCCAAATTCCATGCAGGGAAATGGAGCTCTCAGTACACACTAACAACAGGTTTAAACAGCCTATAACAACCAGCACATATACTTTAAGAATTGCCTTTCTCTCTCTCTCTCCACACATACTTAATATATCTATATTTAAAAACCCTAATGACAAAGCCAAAAGATGTGCATTGCTCCTTTTCTCTGCCTGATTATTCCCAAAAAAATGTACATACACTCCTCAGATAAGTAAATGGAGGTTAGCATAGGGCAGAAATTTCATGAGATATTTTGAAGAGTTGCTTTGGTTCAAATTAGAATAAATCTTCAAATACCAAAGTATTCCTGAGGAAAATTATTCCAGAAGTGTTTATTTTAGATAGAGCTGTATTAATTATTAGCATTAGCTAATCTGGAGTTTAAAATTATAAGAAAAAGAATAAAATCGAAGCAAAAAGACACTTGGAAATGAAAATTGCAATACTGAACATTTTGGCATTGCTTTAATTTCCCCTAGTTTTCTTGTAAAAATTAAATTTTTGAGAAGTCGAAGTAATCTTCCAAAGCATTTCTAGTAGATCCTTACTCCTCCTCTGCAAAAAATGATTTGGATAAAGAATAGCAAGCTTCCCTCACATTTACTCAGCCTACTGCCTCTGAACATGTCAAAACCTATCAGGACTATAACTGACTCAAAGGTGGAAGGCAAAATGAAAGTAAAGCCCTACAATACTTCCTTCTTCCCTTCTAGCAGCCTATGGAGAACTAAGAATTACATCTATGAAGTGCAGAGTTTTTAAAGATTAAAAATATTTCTTTGAAATAAAAGTTCGAGATAATCTTCCCCTTCACTGCAGCGATCCTTTTTGACTGAAGAAGGTGGACCAGCATTAAGTGACCTAATAATCTATTGGATTATTTCTGCTATATCACCTCAGCCACAAAGTTTCATGACAAACCTAAAAGAAAATATTAAACTGACTTTGTTTTACTCTTTATAGCACAATCAACTACTCCCAATCCAAGAGAACTTGAAACCAAAGTTGTAAGTGGGACTGCAACTTAAACTAGCCAAGTTGATCCTGGTCTGGCCTCCTGCAGTTCATATAACATGGTACAGAAATCAGTGCTTTCAAGATAATATTGTAGTCTCCTCCTTTCCTTGGTAATTGGATAAGGCCATTACTAAACAAATGATTTGTTACAGGAAAACTGAGTTTTTGAAAAATCTGTATAACAAGCCCCTATGAGACCTTCAATTAAATATAAAGAGTTTGCAATATCAACAATTACTGTGCCTACAATTATTCTGACTTCCCGTTTCATCTCCGACACATGCACTGGCATGGTGCTTACCACCATAGAAAGCCTCCCAGTTAATGGGATCACTTCGCTAGTATGTATGAACAAGGAGGTAGCAACAAGTACATGGCAACAAGGATGTTTAAAATAACCTGCATTCTAACTTCACCTTTTTTGACTAAGTAGCATGTATTTAAAAAAACCAAAACATTTCTTAAAATCATTCCTTTGACCACCTGTCAGACAATACAGGAGTTTACAAAATTGTTTTCAAGTTAACTCTCTTCTTCTCTACTTCAGTTAGGAAAAACTGAACTTCTTACTCAAGATTCAAGCACATTTATCAAGCACTAACCATGTTACCATGTGAAGAGCTAAGGCTGTTGCACACTGTAACAGAGGTAAAAATCTGTTTCTCTACATGGCATTGGGCATTGAGCTCTTCCAGCAAATTAAGTTATCTTTCTTGAAGTCCTGCCTGATTTTTTTCTTATTTTTCTTCTATGTGAAGATTTTCCTTAATAGCTTCGAAGCTACAAAGAAAAAAAAGTCTTAATATGACAAATTTTTCCTTCCCTATGGCTCACCAGATGTTCACCAGTATAATGCCATGTAGTGCCACTGTGGGGAGATTCCTTAACTAAATTATGTACTGCAATGAATTAGAAAAGCTGTATTGCAATGGAGCAATCACCATGAAAGACTCAGTAAGTTAGAAAAATAGCATTTATTCTATGGTACTTTTCCTATATTTTTCCTTGAGTGTATTTGGAAGAACTGTTTAATGCTCTCTTCTTGTACCACGCAGGCAAAAATATATTTAATATTTTTTTTGTTTGTTTTGTCCATGCACACTTGCTCTCCTGCTTTGCTTCTTCAGCTGAGGAGCAATTACTTATCATAGAGACCCAACTCACCACAGTCATAGCAGTGATGGAGAAAGAAATGAGATCCATGAAGACGCTGAAAATTCCATGCCACTCGGGAGCTTCCAAAGGGCAGGCTCCAATCTATGTATTATGTACTGCTCAATCACAGAGAATTCAAGGCAGGCAAGTTAAGATTTAGGTTTTATACCATAATCTTGAGAACGCCACAGAAGCTTCTCCTAAACACACACCAATAATGGAACCACTGCACAGTTGCTGCTACTGCAGTGGCCCTGCACCGGATAGAGGAAATCCTCCATTAACTTTGTGGTCTGCCTTGACTGCATTTTATAAAACTAAAGAAGCGCAAAGCACCTGTGTAACACCAGAGAATTGGAACCACTGATGCCACTTAAATCAACAGCCCAGCTGCCATTCATGTCAGAAATAAGACTAGGTCTCCTGTTTCTTAACCATCTCTTCAAAATAACAGCAGCAACAAGCGTGAGATTGGGTTGACAATCATTTACATGCAAGTGTGACCTTTTTACTCTGTGGTGACATTTGTATCCTATTAGCAAAACACTGTATTGTATTTAAGCAATAATTGCATTTTCTATGGAGACAAACGACATGTAAATCAATAAATGACAAGGCTGCAGGCCAAGCACGTTATCGATTTTCAGTCATGTTCATCTCTGAGCTTAATGCAGAGAAAATACAGTATATACTATGATTTTTTACAAGTTGCATCTTTTGGACCGGATAGAACTTTTCTGAGAATTAATAAAGGTTTTCTCCAGTAGAGAGAGAAGATTAAAGAGGAGTGAGTATTTAAAAGCTGTAATTGAAGTTAACACACAGTATCTTAAAAGCAAATGCTGAATAGATCAATAAAGGCTTGTATGACACCCTTGTCATCTGCTCAGTTGTTATGGTTGATCAAACTATGCGTGCACATCATCTGTACTAAACCAGTGGTTAAACATCATGCACTGAAACAAACAGTAGGTTTATAGAAATTTAAGTAAGAACCACTCTTATTGCTTTTGCCCTTCATGAGAAAAACAGATTCTTCAAAATCCACCACAACAGGACCCTGGCCAGGGGCAGATATGGAGAAGGGTCTTCCTGAAACATGAATAGTGTATTTCCACATTTGCTGCATTTTCCATACGAAAAACAAATTAGAAATTTTAATACAAAACTAACAAAAGAAGGAATCATCTCCCTGTTTTCCTTTATAAATGAATCAATAAATTGAAGGGGCAGATTTTCATGGGAATAGGCTGTGAGAAGACGAGGTTTCAGAGGAACACAGCTTTAATTTAAGAACTGGGCTGCCAGCTATTATGGATTGTGTATTCTGATACTTAAATGAGAAGTGTGGTTTTAAACATATTAGTTTTTAAACAGCACAAACTTAAGTAGTTTGTGATTCCTCAGTTCTGTAACTGCAGAGAGAGAAATGAGAAGAATCTGGAATGGATCAAAAAAAGCCACCACTGTCTGGTTTCTGTGAGACATGCACAGGTGGTCTGAATCTCCTGGAAACAGAGCAGCAAGTGAGGAAAAACTTCAACACCAACACTCAGCCTCAGGCATCCTGGGAAGATACGAGCAATCCTAGCTAGCAAAGGTACCAACTCATCATTTGTGAATATGAGACAAGATGTTTAGCTGCTTCTCAGGGTCACAAGAAACAGTAAATGAATTACACTCCTTCTGATGTATTATCACAGGAAAAAAACCTTACTTTTTCTACATCTCATAAATCATTAATAAGGTCACTCACTGAGAATATTTTAGGAGACTGAGCCTGATTTGGGATATTTTTCCCATAAATTTCTGTGACAGCCATGATTTAAGATGACACTGTTTTCAAGTTCTTTACTGTGGTTGAGTAAACTATGTGCAAGGAAAACTCTTAACATTGTAGCCATAACACCAACATACAGGGTTCACCTCCTCCTCCACAGGACAAATAATCCTGCAATATTCTTTCACGCTGACCAAATCTTTCCATGCAACATAAAAGGAGCAGAGAGAGACGTTAATTTCCTCCACAATGGGCAATTTTCCTTCCCCAGAAGTTATTTTGAATATGGATTATGCAATCTAAATGCAGTTGTTCAGTATGTGAGACTCCATAATATCCTGCAATCGAACCAACAGGTTAAGACACTTTTCATCTGTCTGCACTAAATTATTGATCTAGTGGTTCCTTTTTCAGATTTTAAATCAACCAAACAGAAGGAAAAATAAATGCATTAAGACTTTTCCAGTCTCAGTGAGAAAATATATGTAGGCAGTTTGAGTCTCAACAGAAAAAATAATCACATAGAGTATCTTACAGTAATCCATCTGATTTTGAATTAATCACTCAAAAAGCAGTTTATTTTTAAAATATATTTTTAGTTTGCTTAGGACTATATAAATCCCATCTATCAATTCCTGCCATTTGGGTATTACAGTATGAATAATATATGCCTTTGTCGTGTGAATAAGATAACAGCCTTCACTCTTCAGCACTCTACATTTCTTGTTTCAAATGTGACAAATTTTTTTTTTTACCAGCTGAAAAGGAATTTAGAATAAATGAATTTTGAATACATCAACAGATAGATGCAATCTATTTTTTATAAGAAAATATAAAGAACACTAAGAAAAATGGCAAGAATTGTTTATTAAATTCAGTAAGGCACTCATAAGGCCTAGCGATTGAGCTGAAGAGTGGTGTTTTCTTAAAAAGAGATTTGAACACTTGCACTTAACATCTTTTTAAGTTACCACCTCAAAAGTTTCCCAGGCTCTTCGCAGCCTTTTCAGTAGCCAACAACAAACATCCCCCTTGACCACCTGCAGGTATGAACTCGGATGGATTTTATTCTAGTCACCTTGACTCATTTTCAAATTTTTTTGCTCTATTTTACTTGTTATGGAGGCTCTGGCAGTCTTCTCCAAAGCATCAGGAAACCACATCTGGTAAAAGCGGGTTCCAAGGCTGGGCAGAACACTGATACCATCCCGTACGCCAGCTCCTGAGTTCCTGTTTGGCAGGGTCCTGATTCCTATTTCTGAAACAATTCAAACAATACATTAAAGTATCTGGTTCATTGTTCACAACACAGCACTACAGATCTGCCTGGATGCTAACGGCAGTACCATATAGCTTTGGCAGCATCAATAATCCTGAAAAATTACAAAGTGACAAGAACCACAATTAGGTGATTATTTGGCCCAGAACATATGCCTGAAACCTCCTGTGTATATATTTTTGGCCTGTGGCCTCCATCCCCATTTTTTTCCTCATCTTCTTAAAACAAGTAAAACAAAGTCACAGCTTTCCCATTTTTCACTACCCCAAACATATTAGTTTCTTCTCAGGCCAAAAAAAGGAATTGGAGCTTCATTACTTTATTACAGAAGAGTCAGTAAGAAGCCTGGTACATATTTGTTTTGGCCCAAGAACTATTTATTTTTCTGACTTTTTTCTAGGTTTTAACATTTGTGCACACGCAGTTATTCAGACTGTCACAACAATGGTTAAAGACAGCTCTGTGCTGATGTATGGCTAAAGATGCCCAGAAAGAGCCAAGAGTCGGAGAGTCAATCAATTACAAGCAAAATTAAAGGGGTTCACGGTGGGCGGGAGGAGAGGGAAGGCGACACCAAGGGGGGTTGACCTTTTTTAATTTCAACTTTCCATAGTAACAAATGCAAGAAGCACTGAACACATTAGAAGTGTCAAAACAAAATTTTCAGAAGGTGGTATTTGGATTCACATTTTTAAATGTGTATTTATCTTCATGTTTAAAGGGTTAAAAGAGTAAAATAAGGTATTTCAGAGAGAACCATATTTTCTTGTAACCCAAAATGGTTTTCAAAATGGGTTTCCTTTTCCTAAGGCAGAGAAAAACGCAATTTAGCATAACTCAACAAAACCTTCTTGGTGCTTTCTCCTCTGGTAAAATCAGCAATGTAACAACAGCATTTATCTGCACAGACGTAACCAGTATCTCTACGGACCTGTGAACAGCACAGCACTTTCCAAAATCCCTGAGAGCCAGCCTTGGCCTGGTGGTCACGATGAGAAAGCAGCCCATCATTTTAACAGCAATGGGCTTCGGCTTTTAATCTGTTATGGCAAAGAAAAAGTCCTTATTTCAGACAGCAAATCCAGTCTTCAGGCCTTGGCTTGACCTTTAAATCACAAGGAACCTTAAGAAGTGCCACAGACGGATGATGGTTAATGATGTTCACCAAGGCTCAGTAACACCACACTGAAAGAAACAAAGCCCTACTCCTGCACTCTCCTGTTATCCTTCTTAGACACGAAGAGCACTACGCAGATGATAACATTTGTTTTAAAGGAAATGTTAATTGAAATTGGCATGCTGCTGCTCACAGCTAGGAAAAGGACCCCAAGAGATCAGTAGAAAGAAGAAGGAAAAAAAAAAAAATTGTGCGAGTGTTTTGCCAGATGAGCATTGACTCCCAGCCAACGATGGGGAGGGCTCCATGTCTGATAATCTATTTTGAACTACAGCAAGATTAACTTTGACCTGAATAAAAAGCCATTTCTAAAGTGCAGAAAGCACATTATCTGCTCTTCTAAGCGTGAGTGGGAGGCAAAGAAAATAGGTACCAAAAAAAAAAAATCTACACTTTTTTTTTTTTTTAAATTATACTGGGGCTTCAAAATCTCAAATTAAGAAAAAAGAAATAAAAATATTAATTTTAATGCATGACAGGCACTGCTTATCACTTAATCATTTCAAAGTGCTGACATGTTTAATTACAGCTCTCAGTGGCCCAGCAAGATGAAAAAAATAATTCATCTGAACACCCAAATCCAAATCACAAAAGTTAGCTTTCTCCTCCCCTCCCAGTGCACACTGGATCCCTTAGAAAAAAAAGAGCATATTTTAACATCTACTTTTAAGCAGAACACCAAACTAAACCCAGTAAAGTCTTTGTTTAAAACTGTTTTTATAGCAGGGACCAAAGCTTACTTATGGGCAAGCAGTAACCTAAACCATCCTCACTCTCCATTAGCTATCGCTTAGTAAAGTGGGAGCTTTACAGGGCTGGGGGACACTATCGATACAGAATACCAGGTACAAACAAAAGATTCAGGTATCACTTACTGCAGTGACTGAGCAATCAGAGAGACAGAAAAAAGTCTCTAGAAACCTCATTACAGTGACCTGCCAAGCCTGAGCACTGGCATACCTACGATCAAGAACCGTGACATTCTTCCCAGGCACAAAACTCCAGGGGGAAGACCTCCTCAAAGTAGTTTTGTTGGTTTTTTTTTTTTTTTTCCTCCCGCTGCTATGTTCCATCCCACAGGCAGGCATGAATAACCATTAAGTCTTAAGCTGCTCATTTCCCCAGGAGTTTGTTTATTCATGAACACCTAGGTTTTTCTCTAAGTGCTTAGTACACTCCAAAATTTACAAACACCTGAATGTTTTGAGGAACTGCGCCAAAGAACCCAATCAACAAAAAATCTTTCACTGACTTGGGTAGTAAGTCTAACTTCAGATAAAGGTACGAAACACTGTGCAAAGTAACTGCTTTGACCCAGCAACTATTCTCTGATATTTTGAGAAACACGGTACTTTTTGTTTGGGCCTTTTTTTTTTTTTTTTCTTCCTCATTACAACTCGGAGAATAGTTGCTGGCCTTTGGGAACTGACCTGCTGGGCAGCAGTTACAAAAGACCAGTCTGCATGTCCATTTTTCTAAACAGATTTATTCACTTCTCCTGCCACGAGAAAAATCAATACAATTACAAATTGAAGATGGTGTCAGAGTCACAGCCCCATGGCAGCCCCTCTTAGTAGGGTTAGATCCCCAGCTCATGTAGGTGGCCTTGGCAGCCGGACAATTCACTTGCTCAGTGCAGCAGGGTTACCCCCTTCCCCAGTCATTGCACTGTTTTACTACTTCCAGATGCCAACAGAGCAGGAATCAGTCTGATCCAAAATTCACTGTTCAGTAGGATACCTTCGTTTATTTTAAACTGGCTACCAGTGAGATTTCCCTGACTTTTGTCTCCTTTGCTCCTCTTCACCATTTGAACGAGAATACGA
>NW_010133088.1:48499-97824 GCF_000699245.1 Pterocles gutturalis | reverse complement strand
CCTTCTCATGCTCTTCTGTTCTCATTGCATCTATTGCTATTTCTAGATGATATCTTGTTCTGATGGCTGCGTAATTGAAACCCCCCTTCCTTCATTGCAAGAAAAAGCCTCTTTACAACACCTGGCATCTCCTAAGCCATCCCAGCAGCCTTCAGTAATCACTAATGAATATGAAAATACTGTCATTATATAAACACTCCCTCCCTGAAATACTTAAAACCTGTGACAGTTCAAGTCTTGCACGTACAGAGAAAAAAGTAAACATCAAAAACAGTTTAATTATTCTGAGTATCAACAATTTTTTGTTCCTTTTCATTACATTCAAGTTGATTAGTAGCTGCAATATCCATTTGTTAGAGAAGAGAAAGGACATCCTTTGCTGCAGCTCTTTTCTGACCTGAATGGGCTGTCTTAGTTCAAACGTGAATACTCAGTATTGTCTCTTTCCACAGTTTTTGATTCAGCACCAAAATGATGCTTTTAAGGAAAAGGAAAGCCTAAGAGCCATACAGAAAAAAATGGATGCATTAGAGCTATGGAAATAATTCATTCATACCCCAGTGTGCAAGAGCCACTCTCAGCCAGATATATGCATAGGACAAAACTCTTTAGGAAATCAGCTTCTATAATAGAACATATTTGGAAAGGTAAATTTGATAACCTATCTGAAATACATTCAGCGGGCTTCTTCCTTTAAGCTTTTATAATTACAGCACTACATTCTATGCTTTTTCATGCATTAGACACACTGAGGACATTCACTTAATCAACATTACACAGAAAGAAAAAAGTGAAGTCTTCACAAAAGAACTCTAGAGGGGAATTGCCTTATATTGTACATACCTGCACTGAGCTGCTTTCTGAGAAAGAGGAAGAAGAGGGAGAAACATTGCTAACAGAAAGAAGGACCATGTTTTGCAGTATTAGGTCTGTTGACTGTTACTTTCAAATGCTGCTTTTGATTAAGTTTTATTTCAATGAATACTCAATGTGACTATGTGGAGAAATTAGTTGGCTAGAAGAACCCTAGCCCATCATCTTCAAAGCCAGATTGCTACAAACAGGAACCTAAGCTTTGATACAGGCACACAAATGGAAACTCAACCCAGAGCAAGAATTAAGAGGCTCCTGACACAGAATAATTAGAACCTTGGGGAGAGGATGGGTTGAGAATTAGAAAATGCCTGAGTTTACACAGTTTCTAAACAGAGGGAAAGGTAAGGGGGTTCTATTAATCTGCCTTCTAAGACAGTGAAAGCTCTGCCTTTCTCACCTGTGATTGCCTGCAATGGCTTTTATCACTACCTTACTACCAACATTCATCTTCCTTTTTTTACACATTTCTGAGGGGAAACAGCATTTACGCTAGAGTACAAAAGCAATTCATCCACAGAACACAGTGCACAGTTCTGGGTATCTTATTGAAAGACCGAAATTATCACACATCTGATCACCTTCCAGCAAAAAAAAAAAAAAAAAAAAAGGAGTACTTCTCCAGAGATCAAAACAAATATCCCGTGTGTATCTCAAAAATCTGTTTTAAACTTGTGCTCTGAAATAAAGGGTTAACAGAACAATATTTCCATTCAGTTTCTGACACTTTTATTATGCCATCAATTATTATAGGGCCATCTTCTAATAGGAATTTCATCATGTATTCAAACTGGTGAGCAGAGTCATTTAGCAGCCACAACAAATTGAGCTCAGCAGGCTTTATTTCAAGAATTACAATGGTGTCAAAGTGGTCAGTCCTTCATTTTTAATTTCTGGATATATGAGATGCAAATTGCATGGTCTCTCATTCTAACAGCCAGTCATGGCAAATAGTTACAATTACATTCTAACATACTCTTAACTACGGGTAAACAACATTATCAAGCTGGTGATGGGACAGTTTGGATCACAAAGATTTATTTTTTTTTATCTTCATTGACCACAGTCATGTCTTCCTAATCAGAAAAGTAAATACCAGTTTGTACCTTGATCCAATGTAGAGAAGTTCAATAATTGTATGAATCACTTTTTTCCCCTTTCTTTTTACATCTGCAAGCTTAAAAAGAACAAGTCATCTGCTTCATAACAAGCTCTGTGTATCGAGACTTTAATCACTGCTTAATGGTGAAATGCAATGTTCTACCATACAGAGCACAGTGACATCTGCCAAACTGGTAACTGTTGCTCTCTGAAAAGCAAAAAGGGGGCCAGTGGTCACAGAGAATACAGAATACTATCTAACCACCATCGATGCAATTGGGGCCTGATGCTCTCCACAGTTACAGGGATCTATCTCCCTATTTGAATCAGTGTTGAAGCCTTTGTGAAAACTGATACCCACCGAATGAAACCAGTGAACACACTGGCACTGTCACGGCTTTGAGGACACAACCCGGCCACCAGCAATTCCCAAGAAGCAATACAAAAACTTAATTATTCAGTTCTTCAGCCAACAGTCTCTTTTCCAAGGGCCTTATTTAGTGATGCCACACATGTTCTTTTACTTTAAGCTCCTTTAACTACTGTTTTATTTCTATTTGGCATTACCAAACTTCCTCTGACAGATCAGATCTGTGAAGTCCAATCTACTGTTCATACAGCAAAAGCGAAGCTGACACTCCTTCCCCTACTGAACTGAAAAAAAAAAAAAAACCCAATCATTATAAATCAAGCTCCTGCTTCAAATGCAGATAGGAAAAAATGCTGGAATTTACTTTAAGGGAGTTCAAAACACGCAAGCTTAACATTCAATTTCTGAGCTGGCCAGGTCAGTAAAATTTTAATCATGATATTCGCGCTCAGAAAATGAACATAAAAAGGAGGAGGTTCACATATGAACAAACCAAATTCATTTAAAAATATGAACAATTATGAATACTATCAGGAATTTTATTAGTTTTTCTGTGTTGCACATCCATATTCTGAGCCTGAAATGCATCTTGCCCTGCAGCAAGCTACTTTTAAAATCCTGATGAGCTGTAAACACTGGTTTCTATTGCCAGTGTGCCAAGCTATTGACCCATAGCACCTTACGGTTGTTCTCATTTTGACAGATGAGCTTGAGGAAGATGCTGATTTTAAATGCCAGATGTATTTTGCTGTTTGCACATGGGAAGCTCCACTGTGACATGAATCGGGATGATCTGATGTATGTAAAATCCAGTGCAATACAAAGGGAAAAGGGCAGCTGGGATACTGCAGAAGGCAAAAGTGGTTAATCCTCACCCAGACCAGTCCACATCGCATCTGCAGCCTTATTTACAGCTACTGCCACAGCAGTGTTTACTTAAATTAGAAGGTTACACATCACTGGATCAAGTGAAAGATGTCAGTTAATGAGTTTTTAATTTCCTCTGTAGTGGTTTAATTCTGGAGTAATTTGAAAGAACTCTCTCAGAATGTACTTCCAAACAAATAACAACAGATCCTGCTTATCTCTACTTAAGTTATCTTTTCCATTCATAGACCACTCCTCAGACTCCAGGCTCTTGTTTCACAGTGTTCTAGTTAATGATAAAATGCTCAATGAACAACATTGAACTAATTTCTTTCCTTCCAGAGCACACAATGCACGTTTCTCCAGCAGACACTTGTTTAGCATTGGTCTCCTCCCCCATACTGCACTGAAGATGAACATGACTGTTTGGGAGTCAGTCACCCCAGATTTGATCACCCATAATCTATCTTCAATAAATACCCTAATGCAGAAACAGACATTTTTCTTTCTTCTGCACTACTATAGCCTAAGGTGCACCCCCTAACCTCCTCCCTACTGCGAGGTCCCTGAAGGAGAGCTGTGCAACACCGCTAATTCACACAGCATCAACGGGAAACACAGTCCTGACTCTACACTGGATAAATTACAGGCGATGGAAAGAATTTCAATAGGTTGCCCAGGGGAAGCAGAACATTTATTTCAACAATGCTCCAATTTCTAAACAGTCCTAACTAAGCTAGTTGTCAACAGAGTAAGATTACACTGCCGCTGCATTGCTATTCTAGCAGATGGCGAGGACTTGTAGAAGCAGAGCGCACTGTCACTTCGCTGTTTTAACAAACTGAAACTGCAGTCTTGAAAAGTTAATTCAATCAACAGCAATAACAAAAGAAATGAGAAGTGCAGACCTTTGATAAATATAATGTACACCTATGTATAAATAATTTTATGGGCACTTGTGCCATCTTCTGAGAAACACAAAGATGTGAAAGTTTTTCTGTGAAGCGGATTTTGGATTTTGTTTTTATGCAGAACCTAGATATCCAGTCATAGTTCATTTATCATTTTGATATTAAGTCATTACAGCTGCAAATGTCTTCAAGTTCTAGCATGGCACTCAAACACTCCAGAAAACACTTCCAAGAAAAACACAGGAGGATTGTAAACACCTAATTAAGTACCATAGCCAGCCTTGAACCTAAGAGAGTTGTGTTTGGATGTGTTACATTACTGCAGCTCTCTGCGGAATAATTTTCTTAGGAATAAGAGAAGATTTCACACCCTGGCCCAAATCCCCAAACCATCAAAAGACAAGAAGGCTAAGTGACAAGAGTTCAGACCTTATCTCTCATTGTCTTCATATCCTGAACATGTTATCTATGGCCTTTATTCCACAAATTGCTGCTCTCTGGCCAGGACCATTGCCATGTACTCATTGACTGACACTAACTAAGGATGTTTGCTGACTGATTCATAGACTACAGCTATTTCTCTTAAAATTACTGTTTCTTACAATGTCTGCAAATCATACAACAACACGTGAAATGTTTCGTTGGATTTAGACTGACATTCTTGGTGAAATAGACAATTACTGTCCCTATTGTATTACAGATGAGGCAGAAGGAAGATGAATCTGGTTTGGGGTGGGTTTTTTTGTTTTTTTAAAGGCATTTGTATGCCTTTCTGCTCCACAACACAATAGCAAGCGCTTCATTAAACACTCCTATTTTCACAAGCAAGTTCAAAACTCCCTGAATCAAGGCAGATGTTCCTTAACTAAGATGCTTTTGGAAATGGAATTTATGCCTCAGAGCACTAAGCAAATCCATACTTTGAAATATGGACTATGGGAGTACCAGAAGGTCACCCAGGAAGTTCAGGGCAGAACAGGGAAGTGAACTGCAGCTCTATCAGCCTGCACTCGGTCTGCTGAGACAGACTCCCTCTTGTCTAATCCCCACCCATTAAATTCTCAGGCCCTTCTTGCCCTTTATCTGCCCCTCTCTCCTGATCCAAAAACTGCCCACGTGGCTTTAAAATATCTACTGCGCTTGCTAAACCTTTTCACAAACTACATATGAAAATATCCTCACTTAACTCCTTCTCATCACTTTTCCTCATCATTTGTCTTTCTGTGGCCTAAAAGTGGTATAGAACTTGTTCAGCACTCCTTTTTGTTTGTACAGCACCTAGAACATGTCTCATGATCCACTCTGGGGTTTCTTTGGTTACTATGGCAATAGAAGTAACAGCAAATTGACCAAGGATGAACAAGTCTAATAAGAAAAAATGCACACCTAGAAAAATTACATCACACTGTCTAGACCCTCTGAACTCAACGCAATAACTGCTTGGGGTTATGTTTCTTCATTGGCTTATTTAATGAGGAAGGAAATCAAAATTTTTCTCCCTGATGCACATGAGAACACTACTGAACATCCAGGCTGAAACTCTACCGAGGTAGAAAATGGGGATAGGAAAGAAGCTTTAAGATTGCTTATACAGTGAGGGAAGTTTATCAAGATTTAAATTGCCTGAAAGTCTGCTAAGGTATGCTTTGAAACCATACAAATATCCAATTAGAGTGTTTAAACTTAATTTCAGTTGATAGTACTATTTGGGCTTGATTTAAAAACCTGCACAGATTTGACAGTCTTTCAGGGTTGTAAATATTGGTCCTTGTTAGATACATTACCCTGTTAGCACAATATTTTATTCAGCTGCTGTTCCTGCTTTGTTCTGCATTTCCTCCCTCTATTTCAGTTCTCAAACTTTTCTCTTTCACTACCTGGGTAAAATTAATCCCAAGTGAACAAATCAAGCTGTGTCAGTACAAGGCTGAGCACGTTCCTCTCTGTGGCAATACAGCTGACCTAATCCCAGGCAGCGGAGCTCCATCTACCAACAGCAGCCTGAGCCCAGCGCAGCAGCAAGTGCTGAACAGCTTTGTATTGGGGGACACAAGGAGGGCAAAAAACAGTGAAGCAGGTGGCTCACAGAGGGCTTGAGAGAGCCACACCAGGACTTTCCTCATACACTATCAACTGGTTCACAACTTGTACCAAGATAATGCAATGACCACCATACAGAGGTTTACCTCTGCAAAGTGAGTGAGCAGGACAACAGCAAGCTCAGAATCTATTGTAACCCACTGCTGAAGGCAGTAACAACACCAGGGGAGGTTTACATTTCCTTTCATCCTAGGTAACTTTACTGGGTGCGTTTAGCTATAAACAAGAATGGAACGTAGTAAAGTGCTGTGCAGCTACTTAATGCTGCAGAGCAATGCTGCACAAAAGTTTAGGCGAGGAAGCGACAAAGAGCATCACTTTCAAATGAAACTGTAAGAGTCTCTAACCATAGGAATATAACTACCTGGCTGGAATTTGTCCAGAACATAGAAGACATCAACAAGTAGCAGGGGATAGTTAACGTGCATGATGCCGACTAAAGAATGATGATTTTTCTTCAAGGCCCCTTAAACACAGATGATTATTTTACCGCTTTAATTATGTTAACACTAACAATCTTCTAAAGCTATGCACAGATAGATACATATATGCACATTTGATGCATTACGCTTTCTATTTTTAGAATGTTAATTTCCTGTTGATAGCTTCTGTTGAGGTACCAAAAATGCACATTTATCCCTAATCCTTTTCTTTTAAATACATTATAACAAAGAAAGATTTTAAATGGAAATCATACGTCCATTTAACTTGGACAAGTCAAAATATCTCCTCTATACCTTTTCACTTCTTGACACCAATTATTCAGTATTTTTTACTGAAGTGAGATAAGTAATACACTCTCAATAACTCTATATAAGGCACAAGTCAAGGGGGAAATATGCAAGTGTTTCATCATTAGAAATAGAAACAAACCCTCCAAAATTTCAAAAGGCAAAAAAGAAAATAGTGTGACTGCTATAGTAGCTATACATAAATTCATCTACAAAAGATATACAGCTCACCACCTCCACAAAAACAATATGCCTACCTCAATTACTATCTTATATTTTTTCCCCCAGAACAGGCACATCTATGCTATACTTGAATTTTCTGGCTCAGATCCAGTGGTAGTACTCATGTTATGTATTCAGAAGGGAAACTATCCCCAAGGGAAAATACAGGCAGGTGTGCTCCTCACTAAAAATATAGTAAAGTTGTTTCATTATCTCTGCTTCAATTTTTTGCACAGCTTATGAACAACCTAAACAATTATGTGTGTACCTGGACATTATGTGTTTACAGGGACACAACCACACATGGCAGATGGCTATTTGCTTCTTATCACTGTTAGTAAAACTTGGGCGCTTGGATCCCACAGACAGGTTCCAAAATCAGAGCCCCAATATCCAGTGAGGATGAATGAATTACAGAACTTGGCAGCTGGACATGTCCTTGCCCTTCTTCACCTTTCTTATTTAAGTGTTAACATGTCTGTAATGCAACCTTGGCCTTGAAGATTGTCATACCTTGGTGGTCACACAGAATCACAGAATGTTAGAGATTGGAAGGGACCTCGAAAGATCATCTAGTCCAATCCCCCTGCCGGAGCAGGACACCTAGATCAGATCACACAGGAACGCATCCAGGCGGGCTTTGAATGTCTCCAGAGAAGGAGACTCCACACCCTCTCTGGGCAGCCTGTTCCAGTGCTCTGTCACCCTCACTGTAAAGAAGTTTTTCCTCTACTTCGCTCATATTGCTGGACAGACCTGACACAGAGCTCTCGGACCCTGAGTACACCACATCAGGTCAGTCTCCCTCTGAACAGCACCGCAGCACATCCATGCTCAGGGCTTTGCTGCCCAGAGAGTCGCCACCACCCTCACACACCTTGTGTCTGTCTCCCACATCCGTGCTGCCGCAAAATCTCCAGGGCTTTGCTACCAGCAATGTTCAGGCAAGTAAAAGTTTTCCATGGAAATTACATTTCCTAAAATGAAAGTGCAAGGCTGTAACAGAAAATCCCCATCATTCAGAAAAGCACACCCAGCACACTTGCGGCTGAACCAGATTCATATCAAAACCGTGATTCAGGTCTGTGTGTCAGAACCAGCAACTCACAGCTGCGCTTGCTGGTGGATGTGGTATAATTTCATCATCTATTTCACAAATACTCATGAAAGTATTTTGCATGTAAATATTCATAAGGTGCAAATTAGCGGTTTCACAGCTCTCTTCCCTTTCTTCTCCTCCTACAAGCTGCTACAATAAAACCTCACTTCACAGAATCCCAGATAAACGCAAACAAGGTCTCTCCCTTGATCTACACTCATGCATATCACCTCTCCAGATTATTTAAAATAGTGATTATTCAAATGTTTCTGATGTCTCTGAAGCATGACATGCACATGCTGGTATTGATTTTCAGCTAGAGAAAATAACTGGAAATCCCAGAATATGTTGAAGAAAGTCTGAGAGATTAACTCAGTGGCCAGGTCAAAATCTGCAGAGTTAACAAAGCTATCACACTCGTCAGGCCCTTCTTGAAAAAGCATATCTCAAACAGAGTGAATTTCTGACACCACCCTCGTAACAAACCATATTTCTGACACCACCCTCGTAACAAACCATATTTGTTTTACACAAGGAAAGGTGTAGCTTGGAAAACTTTGGTATGCTGGGCAGGAACACAATAACATGGCTTGCAGCAAAAAGAACCAATTCCCTCTCCCTTTTATGCAAGGTGATGAAAAGAAACCCCTACAAAGCTAATATAAACTATACAAGTGCAGTTCAGAGTCCTGACTCCCACAAAGCCTCTGTATTTGAAAACACTACATCTCAGTCCCACATTTTATCTTCCTTACGCTACATTTGACTGAAAGACTGGGGCTCATTAACTCAATATTGACATCAGAAAACTTACACAGAACATACTGTGCTGCAGGGAAATCCATCCTGACCTCAGTACTGAGGAAACCTCGCCTTCAGCCACCGCTGCTGCTGAGGCTGTGCGTACAGATCACTGCAAGTACGACTCGCATGAACACCATACACACGGCATCCTCTCATCACAAAGGCACTGCATGTGCTTTATATAAATGCGGGCAAGTTCTAAGAAAAAATAAATACATTATTTGTAAAATGAGGAAGATAGCCCTTCAGTCCCAGACTCCTAAATTATTAATATTTAAGTATTTAATCTGCAGACCAAAGAAATGAATCCCTATAATTTGCTTATACACAGTAAATACACACATGATACCTGATCTGTTTACAGTGCTGCTGTATTTCTTGCAACGAAAAAAAGAATTCTTAGAAAAAAAAAAAAGTCTGCTTTGCAGCCCAGTTTCTCATTCTCGTGTGTGCTTCAGACCCTACATGGCCATCAGCCAACACTTGCTACCATCAGAGCTGCAGAGAGGACAGAAGGAACAATCCCACTGACACGCTGCCTCAGACCCCGAGGTGCCCTAGGGGGTTATTTCATTTTGGCTTACATGCACTATGAGAAAAGAGGCAGCCATGGAACATTTGCCTGTTTTCCTTTCTTCTCTTCCTCAACATTTCTTCCGTCCACCATCTAATGTCATTACCAGAGATAAGAAAAGTTAAACATCCACACCAGCTCCAGGCAGACATACAGAATCTCTGAAACTGTTCCCCTGAAAGCTCCATCTGTCCGATTCACTTCTCAATGAACCAGAAGACCAAAGGAATCTTTCCTGCGAATACAGATGATACTATAGTTCCATATTCAAACTATTTTCCCCCAATTTCAGACCAAATGCCACCATAAACAAATTCAATCTGCTGCACTGTTTTATTCCACTAGCTTTACCACTGGAGCTAAGTAGAAATGTCATCAATGTCTGATTGATTGCTGGATATTATTTATTTGATACTAAATGAGCACTGAATGAATTGGCAAATTAATCATCAAATGATATCATTATCTTGAATAGATTTGAACTACTCCATGTGAAACTATAGCTTATTGTCACAGCTTTGATCACTGGCTAAATGTACAAAGCCTATAAATGTACAAAGCATCACAAACCATCGTTATAAAATATGATCAGTGGATAATAGGAACAAGGTGGATGCAGGAGATGCTGCTGACATTTCATATTAAAGCCAGAAATTGTTATCAAACTGAGCTGACACACGCTATAGCAGGGAGGAAAAGGTGATCATCAATAAATTTCATTTATTGGAGTACTCTCTTATTGACATTATGTAAAATTGGAAATCATGAGACTGTTTCCTTCCACACATTTGCCTAGGAGGAGAATCACCTGATAGCATACCGACAGAAGGCAACCAGCTGCAAGTGCACAGCGAGAGGAGCATTTCCTCATTTTAGTTTAAAATACTCTACGCAAATTCATTCTGCCCCTTTTCTGAGAGAGATTTAGGAACAGGCGCTTCAGTGACACACATGAGCAGCGCATTCTTTCAGCCCCAGGTGCTAGGGCAATGCCCCAGACAGAGGGCACAGAAGGATGAATGCCCCGAACAGTGTGAAGATGGGGGACTGAAGAGTCAGGAAAAGGCTTGGAAGGAACCCCTGGCACCCAGCTCCCTGCGCCACTCTGTCTTCTCCAAAGGCACGAGCAGATCATCCGAGCTGATAACTCACAGTGCCACCCTCTATCACAGGCTAAGCAAAGCAATAGTCAAGGTTCCATAGTCAAGCTTAACTCCTCCACCACCGTACTGATTTCTAGACAGGCAGATACACAAAGCACAGTTCATTTCATCTTTGACCTGTTAGCCAAAGCACTGGATAGGGTCCCTAGTTGCTCACTTATTAACTAAATTTTATGTCTGTTTCTATCAGTAGCATATCCAAAAAAACCCACTGCTATCTACCCAAAAGACTTCATTATTCAGATGCATATTCTGGACAGTTTTCCAGGCTCTATGATTTCCTTATTTGCAGCATTCTGCATTTGAGACATTTCCAGTTTCCAAATGTTGCATTTCATCTTTCTTTATCTATTCCCAATAGAACCACCATAACTTATAACAACTATCTCTGAATGGCAGGTTTCTGAGGCAAACACATGATTTAAGATTTAACTTTAAAAAGACCTCTTGTATTAACGTTCAAAGTACTGTCAAACATTGTTGTAAGTCAACAAATTCTCTCTGAATATAGCAAGAGATGAAAAGTGTACAAATAAGTCAGAAGTTGTTTTTTGGGTTGTTTTTTTTTTAAAGTTGTAATCACTCCCGTAGATCCTCTGGGTTATTTATTGCAACTAAAGACCCAAGAGTTTGGTTAAAGGCAGTGAGAGATATGAAGGGTTCACTGTCCTTGAGGGGCACATTCATTTTCTCCTACAAAGATAATCCCATGGGATACAACAAAATATTCTCCACAGAAGAATTCTTGCTCTCTTTAAGAGACAAATTTAATTTGATTACTGGGATTCCTTGAGTCTTATGCTAAAATGAATGATAACTAAACATACCAAGGCATTCCTTTAATTTGGGGGGGGGACGGGATTATTCACCCTGTTATGAGGTAACTGGTTGGTGTCCACACATCATCCTCACCACCAGCTGCTTCCCCCACAGAAGACTCACAGCTGCAAACACAGGTGTTTCACTGGAATCACACCCTTGCTTCAGTGAGCAAAATTAAATCAGTATCCTCACAAGTAAAACCGGCTCAGTCACATTTACAGCACCATTACATATTTTATCTTGACCTAGATATCTCGCTAGGAAACTGAACTTGCACCTCCCCCCATCCCAGAAATACCTGGATAAATGTTTCCATCCATGAACCTTATACTTGGGGCTTTTTATTGCCCCTTTTCACATGATTAATAGCTTCATATATCACAATTAACTATTTCATGCTTCCTGTACAGAATATACAACCATATTTATACCCACAAGCTCTGCATAGATGACTGTATGGATATCTCATATATACTCCTATATACTCATAAACACACACATACAGGACAGGAGCACAAATCAGAACTTGTGTATTATTCTGATTACATTCCCCAATGACCACATAATAAAGTGTGGCCCTAACTCTGGTCCTATTTAAATAATTTCCCACAGAAAAGGGTCACTTATAAAAATTCATACTGACCTAGAGAGGCTAACTCACAACAGTTACTGTGTGTAGGGGAAACAAGAAACTCTTCAGCTTAATTGACATTAGCAAATCTTTTTTGTGGTTGAGATGATTAATTTTTTCATGCTAGGCTTGTTTGATAGCATTGCATTCTACCTTATGACACAGGTAAATGAATGAAACATACAGGCAGAACTACAGTTACTGAGCTGCTCCGCCGCAACCCTGCCAGGCTGGCTCTTGCAATCACCGTTCACCCCAGAGCAGGACACAGAACACAGCACTTCACCAGCACAGCCCCAGCGAGCCCAAACTCTCACTGACTTCAGAATGGTTTTGCATCAGGACTATGCTATGCTTTGGCACATCAAAATTTTTAACGTGTTTAACAGCTCTTCAGAAAGCTCCAGTCAAATTCTAGCCTGTTCTTGATACCATCAGAACTTGGTCCTTCTTTTAGGGCAAACTAATCACAAAGAGTTTTAATCCCTAAAATGTACAGGACTCTGCAGAAAATTAGGTGCAGAAGAGAGAGGAGGCTTTTGTGGCAGAGCTGAAAGCTTATCAACAACATATTACAGAAGAAACATTTTTAATAGACATGCTTAATGTTTTTATTGGTGAGAATGCTGAAGTGGCTGCCATTTCAAGTTTGCATGCAAATTGTCAAACGTAATTGCTTGGATATGTAACAATAAAAATCTTGACTGTAAAAGTCTTAAGAACACTAAGTAATAACACTGGCTTTTACAGCATTAAAAACAAATAATAGACTTGTGTCAAGTTATTCTATTTAGAGAAATGCAGAAAACCCATTATATTTCACCAAAGACAGACAAATTGTTAAATGGTTTTTGCTGCTTTGATCTGCACAAGAGATACAAATCATTCCTTGGGAACATTTTCAATTCAAACTTGCCTCTTTAAAATACGCTTTTCAAACCGTGTATTAGAATAAAAGCTATACTCAAATGCAAACACTCAACTAACAATTTCTGCATGTTGATAATTGTACTAATCGGGTACCAATCTGTGCATCTGTGATATTGTTGTGACCTCTTCAGCTGAAAGCAACTTCTGATAGGCACTCTGAAAATTCAAGAGTCATTGACATGAGTGCAAGAATGTTCTATTTACAAAGAAACATGTTCAGCTGGTAAACAGGAAAAAAGAATTCAAGACAGTCTCAAAGATGAAGCAAACAAACTGGCATCAAATGAGGCATAATAAGAAAATGGAGTAGCAAAACTAATTTAACTGGCTCTCCTGCTGCCACACCACCAGTCCAATGTGAAAGTTTAACTTCTTTCATTAAGTGGAGCGTATTGCCTTCAAATGCCTTTATTCTAACCCTAGCACATCCAGAAATTTAGCTAGGCACATCTTATTTCCAAGAAAAAATCAGACAGGCAAAACCAAACCTAAAAACCTCCCACAAGTACACTAGAAAAGCACTCTGAAAGGTAAAGTCAACGTTTATGGAAAATAAGTGAAGAACAGTTTAGTAAGTGATAAGGTTATAGTGAAGATTTAACATAATAAATATAAGCTTTAACCAGGCAAGATACCCTTTCACAACCTCAGGAAAAGGGAGCATGAGGAAGCTCTTGTCGTAAGACATGGATGATGTTCTAACTACACTTACCCACAACCTAGAAATCAGCACAAAGAACAGTAAGCAAAAATAAAAGAATTTCCCTCCCCCCCCTTTTTGTTTAAATGAAAGAAAAAGCTGCTGAAGAAGCAGTCAGGAGGAAAAGGACAGTCTTGTACTTCATCACAGTTTGAAAGTAAGGCCTTATCTGAGTATTTAATTGATGCAGAATAGGAAGTCCAAGATTTATTTTGTAAAAAGTTAATATGAATGTCAGCCTTTACACCTTCTAAGTAGTAAACAGAATAATCCATTCCTCATAAAAACAAATAATGTCCTCGTAGCACACAGGAGCTATGATGTAATTTTGAAAAGGAATATTTTATCTGAAAGTAAGTGCCACACAACACTCCCATTGTCCTCAACAGTTAGTCTTTGAAGGGCAAGAGAGAGTGAGGCTCACACCACCCCATGTTTCAGTGTCACCTGCCTTACTCAGGAAGCTGGTCCCTTCGCTGCACGGGCACAAATCCCAGAGAGGTTCACCAGAATACCAGGATCAGCACAAGAACTCCCTTCTACCTAGGCTGCCCCAACTCCTTTTTTACGGTAAAGACATCAAGGAACAAATCAGGTAAAAAATGTTAATAAATTACATGCTCATAGAGAGAGCAGACACTCCTCCTAATTAAGAAAGAAACTAGAGACAACAGTGCTACTCATTCCCTAAACAGGGTCCCCCTTCATGTGCCTTCACTTTTAAATCCTGATCTCATACCAGCTTCTGCATGGGACAGCAAATTTGGAGACCTAAATTACGGAACAGATGAAATAAGTGGTATGAAGAAGCAGCAGAGGAAACAGCAACAGCATGTGGTAACACAAGCAAACTATGGGCATAACTAGATGGATCAGGTTGGTTATTTGTTAAATTATTAAAAGATATGAATAGAACAGAAATAAGAAACATGAAAAGTGCCTGCTGGACACTACTTGGCTATTTTCCAGTAGGAATTTACTTCAGGCTTCACAGTAATAAGTTTAAATGCACAAGTTCATGCTCCCAGAGTTTGAAGATCACCTCCAAGTTGCAATTGTTAATGCTCCCTTTAATTTTCTGTAATCAAGTCCAGTTAGAAGCTGCTGATGCTGCTATACAATCGCATTCTGAGGACACCCTAAATCAGACACCATTGCTCCAGTGCCAAGCCTGCAAATAACAGAGGCAGGACGTGCTGACAGCGATTTAAGGACGATGAGCAGAGATGCTCTGTGCCTCTTTTGCATTTAGGAGGCAGAGTCCCCGCCAGACTGTCCCTACAGCGGACATGAACAGGAGCCCGTCCTTAGCAGTGCGTATGGAGACAACCCCGACATGCGTCTGTACCGTTACCACTTTATGACTCGCTTACATGTATTGCTGTTTTTCTTAGAGTATACCTTCACTCCCCTCTGTGCCAGCTATTATCATCAGATCTTAACAGCTCAGCTCATCTCCTGTGCCTGGATTTGATTTCCCACTTCCTTGAACTGCTCCTATCTTCCCTCCAAAGGAGAAGAAAAGAAAAAAACCAAACAATCAATATAAGATGCATGTTTGAAGCAGGGTTTCACAGTATCTCAGTGCTCACGCTGGTCAGGGAAGGGCATGCAGCTGGAAGATAGGAGGATCCATACAGATGGGATCAGCCGTACCCCGACCCCAGAACCTCCAGCCAGGGTGCCAGGCTCTGCACTGGGCACACAGCCTGAACTGCAGCCTCTGCGGTGGCTCTCATCTACCATCACACGCTTTGAACATTGTCACACCTTGTAAAAATACTCATGTCAAAAACTGAAAAAAGCTATAAAACACTTCCCTGATCTCTAATGCCTAAAAAATAAATTTAAAACCCCAACAAATGACCAGCCCAGGCACTGCCGTGCTGCCTCCCCCATGGGCCCCTCTCTGGCAGTACCCCAGCCTGGCACCGTCACTTCCAGCAACAGGAGAACATTTCCTGCCCTTAGCCAGCTCACCCAGGCAGATCTCAAAAGCCTGAGAGTTTCTCCCTGCCAGTCCTTCCCCAAAAGTCACTTTAGCTGGCCTCCTGTATCCCCAGTACAGCAAGACCTCTCCTTAAGTTTTGCAGTTTAAATATTTGCACAAAGATATTGTATTCTCTAAACATTAACAATGTCTATTCTCAACCTGCATTTATCAGACTTTCCTCATTAATGGGCCCTGGTGATTTGTGTGTCCTAGTTTTGAATGTACTCTAAGAACTTTTATGAGGAAAATAATTCTAAAGCTTTAGGGCATATTTAAATATATTGATAGGTTTTATGCTTTTATTTCCCAGGAATGGCAACTTCCTCCAAACTGGCCATGGTAACAAACCTCATCCTCGCTTCTTTGCCCCAAAACTGACCAAGCTCAAGAAAGTTTTTTCCATGCAGTTATTTGAATTCCAGCCCCTTGTCCATATGGCTCTTCAAAAAGTAATTTCAAGTGGGCAGGTCCCACTGCAAGGTTTTAGGTCATTAGGAGAAAGTAAAGAACCAGCAGTCTGCTCTCCAGCAGCCAGCCGTGGACTTGGTAAGTACTCTCCTTCATTTTGGTGTTAAAGAATGCTCTAGAGAACTGTGGCTAGAAGACATACGGAAAACACAAGATTTTAACTGGAGCAGACAAAGAAATAATGAAAATGAACTCAGACACTTAGGAAGCTGAATGGAAAGGACACGGAAATTAAATGGAAAAAGAAAATTCAAAACTATCATGCAGTGTACCGCTGGATAACTAAGCATTTAAGTGCTATCCTGATGAACAGAAACTTCATTAATCTTTCCTGACAAGTTACTTGCTAGAAACAAAGTTGTGGCAATATTACTGCTGCTAAGGAAGCTTCCATAAACTAAAATGGCTGGACCTGAACTAATAGGGTAAAACCCAACAAGAACACAATGAAATTGCTTTAGGCAACTGTGATCATAAATTTCTCTCCTGCAACGTTATTTCCTCCCCCAGAGCTAAGGTTTATGGGGCATACCATCAAATGGAGGATTGTTGCAATGGCATTGACCCTGGCAGAGCTTCTGTGAACCTGTACAGTGTCTGACCCTCAATTTCTGTCTGTTTTTTCTTTAAAAATAAATATTCTCCTCCTCCGTAATTCAGGTGCTGTTCCAAAATTAGAAGAGTTTTCATTTCTTTTCAACCAGAAAACTTGTGTTGTTGGATGATTTTTCTACCTTTTCACTCAGTCTTCCCTTCGGGTAGCATCTCCGAGACAGGGTTACGACAGCGGCAGGGGAGGGCAGGAGGCAGCCTTGCCCCTCGGCAGTTTGAGGGAAACACTGCTGCTCAATCTTCCTCCTCCTCCATAAAACACATCGGATGCTCTTAAGGCACAACCTTCAGCTTGCTCTGAACACCTGGGCTTCTCCTTGAACTTGCCACCAGTGGGAAACAAGGAATGGATGGCAGGGAGAATAAGACGATGAGGGTCAGAAAACAAGGACAAAACCCAGTTTCATGTCCTCTTCTCCTGTGCCAAGGAAACAATCTGACTGTAAAATACTGGAAGAACAGGTTTGCTCTACAGTTAAGTCATTAACAGGTGTCTTGCATTTAATTCTATGTCAGAGGGAAATTTCCTCTGGATGAGCCACTCTTTGCTCATGCTAGAAATGGAAACAGGAGCTGGCCTCTCCCCTTTCATGCAGCAAATGGAAAAAAAAATAAAAGGTTTCCGTCTCAGGGATGCAGACAGTGTTTATTTTATCTCAGTGATACCATTTTGGGTAAAACTTTATCAGCCTTCTTGCCGAAGAGCCAACACATCCCTCCCCATGGGAGAACCCCAGGCTGTCCTGCCTGGGGGACAGGGAGCCGGAGGAGAAGGGAAAGCAGAGAGTCCTGCACAGAAGTGAGGGGAGCTGAGACGCTGTCAGAAATAGGCGCTTTTCAGGTTTTTGAGGCATTGGGAACAACTGCAGAGGTGATTTCTCATTTTTACTTTTGCAATGAAGGTACTCTTCCCTTCTGAAGAGCCTTCCGAGCTTGAAGCTGCTGTGTCTCTGGATCTAATTTCTGTCTCAGGAGGCAAGCCCTACATTTCAGAAGACTACATCTGAGACAGCACACTGAAAGTCCAGCTTTCCCATGCATGTCCTTCATGAATCAAAGTGCATTTTATACCAGTTTTAAATGCAATAGCAATTTCAGGTGTATATTCTATAGATTTTTATACATCAAAACACAACTCAAAAAACCTGAAGAGCAGGGAGATCTGTTTTCTCTTAGATTGGGCAGAGAATAATTATTGAGAGCTTTCCCAGACAACTAGGAAAAAAAGCTAGAGAAAAATCAGCTTTGATTTAAAGAAAAAAAAAAAAAAAAAAAAAGATAAGCATACACCTCCAGACTGAAATCCTGTAAAATAACCACAGCCCACAAAGAGGCACCCAGCCATTGCTGCTTCCTTATGACATCAGCGTTTTAACTCCTTTGTCAGAAGTGGGATATACCTACCAACGCAATGCCTATAAGCAGCAGGTCATGGTGTCTGTGTCTCAAGTGAGAATACACTAAAAACCACAACCCAACCTTTTAATACACACACAAATGCCTGAACAAAAGCCAGGTTTCCTACCTTAAAAGTACAGATTTCTGCTTTGTATAAAACAAGGTCAGCATCATGTGCCTTGCTTTAGGGAAAAATAATCTAATTAGAACATAATTTTTACTGAATTAAGTACAAGGCAGGGCGGCTCATTTAATTGGATAAAGGTAATAATAAAGACAACTCCAAACATCAGATCGTTGTAACAACAGTGTTTATGTTCACCCCTCACATTAGCAGCTGGAAGACAAATCAATCACAAATTAAGAAACACTTGAGCAGGCTTACTCCAGGAAACAGAGGGCAGCGGCACAAATACACGTTACACGTTCTGCAAGGTTAAACTACTGTGAAGCAAATCCCTCAAGTTATGCAAATAAATTATAGTAATGTTGCCTGACAGCTTATATTAAATAAGATTAATCCAGGAAGCACAATATATGCAAGGGACTATATTCCACCCATGTATCCCTATGCATCCTATGGCACACGAGGCAAAACTTGGCACCCAAAGTAGATTCCGTAGCCTGAAAGCCTGCAGAGGCACATCCAATACCTGGCTGTCCAGCAGCAACAGGGCTCTCTGATGGCTCGGAAAAGCTCATTTCTGAGACTCAGCTCGTCTGATCACACACTGGAGACACAGTGCTTGCCTGCCACGCTCACTAAGAGGTGACATCGAATTCTGCAGAGCTGCTGAAAAAGGCAGAAGCTTGAGAAAAAGCAGAGACTCCTCTGCCTCTTCCATGGGTCTAAACCAGCTACCAAGTAGGCTTAGAAACTGTCCAACCTGCAGAACAGACAAAGCAAAGCACCTCAAAATAATTCAGAGGAAAAAGAACCGATTTTACAAAACTCAGTATCCTGCTCTTCCCCACCCAAGCTTTTGATTTTTCAAACCATCTCTCTCACAACGGAGATCTCACACACAGCAAACCAAAACTCCACCAGGAAACAGCAGCAGGGGAACACACCTCCATAGTTAACACTGATATCTCCATTTTTCTTTAACACTGTAAAAAGTGTATTAACCCAAGATACTCTTAGGGAAAATTGATACAATTCCATCAAACTCACCATTAAAGAATGAATTGTTTGTCCTATTGTCCCCCTTCAGTTTGGCTTGACATCTAACTCTTGGAAGTTTCATTCTTTGCATCTGCTTTCATACACAATGTATTTCTGTAGTAAAAACAAAGAACCACATAGACACACATACGCACACCGCTACACCAAAACAGGAGCAACCCACTCAACTTTGAGCTTTTCAAACTCAGCCCTAACCATTTCACCACAAAAAAAGTACTGAAGAATGGATTTTTTTCTAGTGACTGTGTATAAGAGTATTCGGTTTATAAACCAATTAAAGAGGCAGATATTTTCATTAAAAGAAGGACACGTTTAAAAACTGTTTATTTGAACATCTTAAAGTAACCCTGGCTATGGATTACACAAAAACTAGAGATGTGGAGACACTGAAAACAGCACTTTGTCTGAAACTATAAGCCATTCACTCCACAATATCTCACCACTTCATAACACATTACATGTGGAGTGACTTTATCCATCTATCTTGTTTGCAGGCATGACTCTACCAAGGAAAATTGTTCTGCTCTTCTTAGGCTTAATCTTACTTCTTAATCTTCATTTCAACTTTGATCTTAAATTTCCTGCTTTCAAGTATCAAGCCAAATTGATTTGATGCTCAATGCCTGACAAATAAATAATGAGCCTCTGAATTAGCCCACGTGTGATAAGGCAATGATCCCATTATTCCTGACATTCTTATAATCAGGCAATGATTGAATTATTTCTAATATCTTTAGCATGAATGCAAAAATGCACTAAAAAGATCCTTAACAAAGCTCCCCAGCATGTTTTTTTATTAAATGTTCTTAATTTGAGTATTTTATCACATGATTACACTAGCTGGGCCATAAGAGCTTATTTTAATGAGAACGGGAAGAGCTCAAACAGTGGGTGTTCTGGGTATCTCTTTGACATCTTTACAACCATTTGCCATTTTGAGCGTGATTAGCTGAATAGCAACCATTAGGAAGGTTGATTAACACTTTTTAAATATTCCAAATCTTTGGATAGCACTCCATTTATTTTCTCAAGGAACAGCCTGAAACAAAGACTTCAGCTGTCCCCACCCGAGGACACAGCACAAGGGTGTGGGCCACAAAGACAAGACCTCATGCTCCGCTCACCACCAGCATCACTGACATTTCTATTTACTGAGATCTGGACTCGTATATCATACCCAAGGACTTATCATAATTAAGATCATGTCCACATTAGAAGCCGGAGCACAGTTCCAATGAAAGAAACGGTGCAGGCAGTGTGGTTTCAATGTGTGCCTCCAGGACACTGCTATTGAGAGCAGACACCAATTAAAGTGCTGAGAATCAACATGAAATGCCATTTAACATCCTATTTTAAAAAAAGTTTAAAGAAAATCCTCCACATATTGAGCATGCAGAACAAAGAAGCACATTAAAAGCACTGATAAGGGTATTAAAAGGTAATATTTGATGTATGCCTATCTAGTACGTTAATATTGAATCTGGCTGTGATATGAGTTGCACCAGTTAAAATTACATATTTCTCTTTTTCCTTGAATCAGAGGAGACAGTTACAGGAAAAATCTATATCTAAAGCTTACAAAGCCAAAAATCTTCTTTCAGCACTAAGATACCATGGTGATAAAGGCCATGAAATAAAGGTCAGAAATATATAAAACAGACATTAGATGCACAGAGACATTTGTAACATGTACTGAAATTAGTAATGCCTTGTTCTTACAGAGGTTTGCCCTAAGAGCTACTCCTGCCAGCGTAATACATCCTCGTCTTTTCATCAGCCCACAGGTACGCAGCACATGGCGAAAGCGAGCAGGCTTGCCTGACTTGTGGGCAAGAGATGGTGCAAATGGCACCGATGGCACCAAAAACAAGCAAACACCATTTTCTGTCCTTCACCCTACTATTCAGCCCTGAGGCTAACAACCACCCATATGAAAATAACCCCCCCAGATGAATTTTGGGATGCTTCAGGTCTCTGTAGACGGCAAAAGAAATGGCTGAAGGTCTCCCAGCTCACCAAGAAATTCTGAGTTATTGCACCCCTCTGCAAGCAGGTGAGGAACAGAATTCTTTGATGGTGAATGGATTAAGTGATATGAAGCCAGAAAGGCAGATCTTAATGTGTTTTCCCAGTAGCGATACCTCATGCATGTTGCCCGATACGCAGATATCATTCCTGAATTATCACTGTCTAGCCAACATAGAAAATAATTATAAAGCAGCAAAATGCCCTGCTCCTGGCTATCCCAACACAATCTGGGCTATGCAGAATGGTCAGTGATAAGCTGCATGTAGGCTGCTGACACTGTCTCAACAGAAAGGTTGCAGGACACTCACGGCTCCCTGGTCTGGCTTGCACTGGTTCAGAGAGCATTGAAATTAAAGCAGCACAGACTGTATAAAAAGAGGTGGAAAAAAAACCAACATGGAAAAATCAGAGAGAATCAGCTGTACTGATGTTTCTGAGAGGAAGGTGTTAGTCGAGGTGTCCCCTGACCTGGGCATCAACTAGTGCCGCCTCTCTTGTCCAACAGCAGCAATCCTCACATGGGGAAAGCAAAGCAGGAGGGCTGCTGTCAGTGTGAATTCCCTGGCAAGCTCCTCTCCTCCTGCAGTTTGCCCTGGTCTGCATCCACTTTTAAGGAGAAAGGGGCAGAAAGCAGGACTGGAAGGAGGCCTGGAAGAAAAGACAAAAGGGAACTGGAATGAGAAACAGAGATCAGTGCAAAGGGGAAAAGTGTTACAACAGTGACAGAGATCAGCATGGGTGGGTAAACAGGGATGAAGGGAAAAGGAAAAAAATCAAAACCTATTGAGGACTATCACCAATTTCTGGTATTGCCTGTCTGAAGGCTACAGGGTAGGAAGGGAAGCATTCCCAAGGGAGTTCCCTATTTCTTCTTGGGTAGGGGTGGGTGAATTGCCTTTTTAAAAATACAACATACTTCTCCATTCCTCACAGTCTCTGTTCTCACTACTCTTAAAAGAAGTAGTATTTATCACGACTATATGACAACTCTGAGGGAACAAAATTTATATTTTGTGCCCCAAGAACTGAGAGTGGGAGAACACACCGATGCAGAGAAAAGGGCTCATTTTGAAACACTGAAAATAAACGGAAAATGTAGGAGAACAGATAGAAGGTTACATTTGCTTTTGAGGAATTAAACCATTATGAGTCTGAAGAGTTTATATGTGGGCTCCAGTAACATTCAGACAAGACAGGGAAAAACAAACAGCTCATTTTATCACCTAACATGTAAGAGTCAGAGTTCTACTAACAGAAAAAACGCCTTTTCTCTTTCATGCACACAGCTCTACTCCCCACACCCTCCTAGAGGAGGCATGACACCACTAAGGAGACAAATATTCAGGGGGCTCCTTATCCGAGATGGTCTTGCACCACCCAGCTCAAGGTCCAGCACTTGCAGACAGGCACACAAGGCATCGCTTTCCTCGGCCCGTGTTGGTACAGGGGCTCTTCGTGAAAACAGCAGAGCAGCACTGAAACCATGAAAGCCTTCTCGGAAGTAAATAATTCCCTATTAGCATCATACCTCTTCAGCTTTTATGTCATGATCCCAGACCCTTTCCCCAGCAAGCCACCCCGTGGAACAGCCCCTGCGATCAGACAAGTTTGCCTACAGCAAAGCACACACTAAACAAAGAACCCTCCCTTGCTTTGTGTGCTTAGGGAAATCATATTTCTGCAGAAAACTACCCTTCGTCTTTCGTGAGGGGAATAAAACCACCAAAACCCTTTTGCCTCTGTGAAAGAGCAGCGAGCCTGCTTGGCACTTTGCAGCAGGATGCCGAGCTGCAGGTGAAACGGCTGCCAGGGCTCCAGGCTGCACTGCCACCGTCCCCGCTCAGCCGTTAAGAGCCTCAGAGCACAGAGCACACCATCCTGACCATTCACAGCCAAGAACACACACTGTAGTGTTTATTTACCAGTAGTGAGTGAAGCAACATCCTTTTCTTGAAGCTGGTGCAGCGAATGTTTAAATGCATAATTGAGGGTGCAACTTAAAAATGCTCCCCCAAAAAGTTTAATGATATGTAAATATGAATGGTGTTCTCAACCAGGGGGAAGTCAATACATCTTCACTCCATCACCTGGCACCCAGCTCTAGGGATAAGGCGGCAGAAGACATTTCAGAAATGGTCTGGAGCTACAGACATCAATGGATTGCTGCTTTTAAAGCAACATTTATCAGAACACTGTCAAAGAGGCTTTAATTTCGACAGCGAATGACTGGCCCTTGGCAAGATTCTGGGTCAGAAAGAGTGGCCAACAGCCACATTTGTACTCGCACTACTCAGCTAGCTATTACAACAAGCAGCAAAGCAGTTATAACAGTCTTGTCTCATTCCTTCTACAACGTAATTCTACCACCATGCCCATTTGCTCTGTCCTGGGAGTGCTTCATCTGAACAACCCTGCAATGAAATGGAGAGGACAAGCAGCTTTTACCCACAGGACAAGATAAATCCAGTATCACAATCATTTAATGAGGACTACAAATCCTACTAAGTGCTTTTTCATTTATAAGCCCCAGATAAAGGGGCAGGAGAAAGTACGGTTCCCCTCCAGAACACTCCAGACAAAGACAATGCCAGTTTTGGCCTCATGACAGCATGTTAATACAAGAGGATCTGCAATAAAGCCTTTACGAAGAACACCACAGAGCATATGTTTTAGTGATTATGCCACAAGACTGGTATGCTTTAGCAGCGTAATTCCACACCATTATAGTCATGCTTCAGTGAGGCACAGTCATTTCCCCACGATAAGACTCTAATAGTATTATTCCATTTCTTTTATGCTGGAGCAGAACCAAGCCTGTTGTTCCTTGCCATGGAAGCCCAGTTGTGGTGCTTCACAAAGCAGTTTCACGTGCTGTTTCTCCTTACCAGATCAGTCAACAGGACATTTCCAAGACAATCTTTACCTTAATATCTTTTATTGTGATCCAGATAAAGACAGGAAGCAAAATGGATTAGAACAAACTAAAAAGCAACTCCCACACTCCTCTTGCAACATCTTTTGTTTTTGAGACCCTGGAAAAACCAACAAACCAGATCTGGTATTAGAGGACAGAAGAATCATACTCTGCTCAAATGCAACACCTTCTCCAGGTTCTCTCACTAAGAAAACAACCTGGAGTAACACCTTCACACAGTAGGTATGACAGCATCCTCAGATACCAACACACACATGGAGAAACAGAGAAACTTCTATCGAGATAAACCACCAACAGAAACAGGAACAGCCCAGGCTGTATCCAGTTGGCAGCGCATGCAAGCTTAGCCTGATATATTCTGCAAATAAAAATGAAGAAAACAAAGATGATTCATTTTCCCTCCATGTCACCTTTGTTTCATTCTCCTCCATGTCCCACCCCAACTATTGCCTAACAAGCAGCCTTCTGTAGGAGCACAGCCCCAACTACACCATTCATAACCCGTTCAGGGCTTAACATCCTGCACTGAATGTACTGCACTGTGCTTCTGTAACTCCAATAACCTTTCTAACAACATGTACACATGAGTTGGCTTTTATGCATTATTTCCAAATCAATTTCCACTCTCTGGGACAGCACTGAATGAAGAGCAGGCAAAGAGCCACTTGTGTGCCAGCTGTCTTGAGTAAAACAATCACACTTACTGTCCTCCTTTCAAAAGGCAAATACCCCTGCTACCTTTCCTCAGAGCTGAGCTCCTCAAAGCTCTGCTTTCCTCTTTATCAGCTATGAATGACTAGCAGCCAAACACATCTGTACCACCCAGGCTGCAGAGTGCATGCTCCCCCTTGTTGGCTAACAGAGCAGGCTAACTGAGGAGTGGAGACTTCGTCCTCAGCCTCCCCAGTAGCCACGCCAGCCCTCACCAGACCATTTAGATTACAGGAACAGGGACCCAGAACCCAGTGGTACAACTGTGAATTTAAGAATTCAGCAAAATAGTCTGGTCTACCTGCCAGACAGTGCATTGAGAAGTAAGAAAAGAACATTTATCTACATTGATCTGCCGTTTCCCCACTGCCAGAACCTGCCAAGAGAAACCAACTTCTGTGAATATAGTCTACATTCATATTGACTGCTATAATTCTTCTTGTAGCTATAACCAACATTTGTTTGTCAGTGTTTGCACCTCCAGCTCACTGTACAGCGCTCCAGTGCAGAGAGCAGTACCATGCTGGGAGCTGTAACCACACACTGGTTTGTGTTATCAGCACAGACATGAACTACTGCACCATGGACACTTACCCTCTTAACCCGCTTTCAAACACTGTAAGGGCTGATAAGAGATTTGCTATCCAAACTGATAGAAAGCAAATATTTATTTTTCCTCTTCCAGATGCAGCAGGGTAGATTACGCTGCATTTCGCTGTGTAGTGCAGCGTCAACGCTGTGATGTAGCGCAGTGTCACATCGCAACGGGACACGATGAGGGGCAGCGTAACGGCATCCAAGATGGGCAGCTGCATTTGCTACTAATTCACATTCCAGGGAGCTCTCTAAGTTGCTGTCTATTTAACATCTGTAGTCTCTCCACCAGTCAGTATCATGCTGACAAAGCTATACATATGTATACATATATTTTCTCTTTACGTACGTATGCCTGGGTGAACTAACAGCTATCTGCTTCAGCAATCAATCCTCCTTTCAACAGTTCCCCATGACATACGAACATCTACATCTTTACACTCTGCTTTACCCCATCACGGCTACGGAAATCCCTTTATGACGACTAAATTGCCCTTTTAGTAGAACAGTTCATCTGCTGGAGGAGGGAGGGGGCGGGAGGAAGACACCAATTGTGCAAGTGAGAATTATGAAACAGAAAAAGACTTTGCACCTTTTAAAAAGGTTCTTAATCAAAGAAGTAAGTCATCCTCAGCACTTAAGGATCTGAGAAAAAGCTTATTACATGAAAAGTGCTTGACAAATCAGGTACCTCAGGTTTCCCCTTGAGTTCCCAAAGACGACTAAAATTACCAGAGAGCACAACACAGAGCTGTGCTGCAACAGTTCGTCAGACAGCACCGCTCCTAATTACAAACCTAGAGAACAGAAGGAATCTATTTCCACTCCTCAGGAATACAAAAGAGAGAGTAGAAAATGTCAAGACAGACTCGATGAAAAGTTGCCATCATGGCAGTGTTATCACATAACCTGAACTATTTAACAGAACTAAGTTTCTGCTTGCAACTTAAGGTGATGATCAAAGACCTTCCACCTATATGCGAAGTTCAGAGAAGAATTTCGTACAGATTTACAGCACCTTGACTCTATAAATTCTTTTGGAAACACATGTGCTTCTTGTGTGAAGGCACAGCCTCAGTCCAGGTTAGCCACGAGGAAAGAATATCGCTCAGCTTCACCAACACCAAGCCAAGCACCAGCTCCACTTGTCTCACAAATGTGGAGGATATCACTGCCAAATCCTCACCTGACAACATCTCTTAAACCAACTGGCAAATTTTTTTTCAGGCAAAAGCAAACAAACAAAATCTCTAACTTCTCCCATCTGCTCTCCTGACAATGCATTAGTTAGGACTGAAGCTGTGACACAGGCTTTTTACAACAAAATGCAGTTCACACCTTGACTAAGACAAAGGCACTGAAGGTGTGTTGATACCTCAGTTAAAGGTTTCCAAAAATCCAGTCCTCTGAGGAAAATTGAAGCCCTTCACTCTTTTTTTCCTCCTGAGACAGTGAGTGATAGTATGGCTTATGGAGCCATGCAAAGTTATTCTGATTTCTTGAATTAATATCTGCAGATTCCTCATTTCATCAGGGCTAGCAAAGTGAGAATATGGGGGCAAATGCTATTTTTGCAGGAATGAGAAACGCATAACTGAATCTGCTCAAACTGGCATGAAGAAGATGAAAAATGACAAAATTGGGGTAAAGTTTTTTTCCTGAATAAATGATCCCTCAGTGTCCTGAAATGCCACAGACTTGCTGCAAAAGGCTTACAAAATCACATCTAGAAGTTTCGTCCAGCTTGAAATAAAAAGCCCTGATTGACAGCAAAAATAAGTCTTTGCTAGTAATCAACATGCTTTGTTTTTCAGCCTCTCTGCATTTTGTGGACAACAGCCCAAATTCTGGTAGATTATTTCATTAGGGGATGCTTGCAGTTTAACTAAACACGGCTTTTTCACCAGAAAATCGGTATCAATCATTTCACATTTTTTAAGCAGACTGAATGATTCATCTCCAGGAAATCTGTATGATAATCTAGAGTTACGGCTGATCAGACAAAATTAAAGGAGCAAATCACTTGATTTTTGCCACTTACACCATTATATCTTTGCATACATACGGAGAAAAAAACCCAACAAAACAAGTCTAAGTTTCATTACTTGTTTTCATACTTCTTTCATCATGAAGTTTAACCCCAAATACACCCACTGCAATCCATTTATCTGCAGAAAGGTAGGAAAAATCCAAGCTGTTGCCAACTAGCATGACTCAGCTACAGCTCTATGAAATTCAGAATTTTCTATTCACAAAAGCTTGCACAAGCCTTTTTGGGGCTGTGTCTTAGCTGGAGCTCACTCCCAGCATCCTACTTAGAGTCAGTGGGTCTGAACAAAACAGCTTATTTCTGCTGGGGGTGGAAGAGAAAGAAAAGAGGAGAATGAGCTCTATTAATAAAATTATAAATAGTTCAATACTCAAACATCAAGGCAGGCTTGCCAAAGGAAGCATATTTGTTCAGTATTTGACTGTTGGTATCATCTCAGACCTTAATAAACACCAGAATGAACAACTTCAGTTCTCCAAACTCCATTGAACTCCACAGTACTGAGAACACAGTTTCTCCCCTGGGATAGTTTCAAATAAAGAGACCTCCGTCTCTTTTTCTGGCTTCATTAGAAATATGAACCACATCTAATCCTACCAACTTATTTTACCAATGAACTGGATGAACATTTGGACAATTTTCCACAAGATATTACCTAGGCAAGTAAACAACCATACCTGAATCCTCCCGTGCTCAGTGCCCACTCAGAACTTTCAGGAGGGTCCTGCATCTGCTCAGGCTTGGAGCACAGGAGGAGCAAACAGAGGCATTGCCCCAGCTGAGCTTTAAGAAACAGGTGAGTTAGAGCTAATCAACAACACCAGGTGCTGTTTCGTGCCCACACCTGATCACAATTATTTCATTTGCCCACAAAGTGGGGCAACACAGTGACTCTGTTTGAAAGATGAGGTTTAATTTGCTCTCTGAATGAGAATTTTTGTTCCTACCTAAAAGAAACAAAAGAGTTCCCCCCCACCCTGACATCTACAATTTTCTTCGCAGTCACTGTTTTACTCAGCCAAGGCATTTGCTGGGTCAGACAGTCACTTTAAAACTAGAAGAAACCAGGTGCTTTTTATATAAACATAATTAAGCAATTTAATGAAAATCTGTTGAGTCCATCTCTCTCGGAGAATATGCAGGGCTCAGCTTGGAGTATTTCTGGTTGTTCTTGAATGCACACTGCACTTCAATGTAACTTTGCTGTCACCAACAGGTTGCTATGAGAATTAAATGTTTTTAATTTATTATTTAATAACTCAGGCTAAAAATAAGAATGTGACTCACCCAGACTTACTCTTGATGAGTACTGTTTTAATTTGTAAGTAGTCTGTTAACTTTAATGTAACTAATGAAGAAGTAGTTAGCAATCTCTGACTAAGAGGGGTAAACCTGGTATGGAAAAGCTGCTGCTGTTCAAAACATCACAGATAAAGAGAGAGCATAATTATATAGTATCTCTGATTTTCAAATTGTAATAGAGAGATGCATCACACAGCATGTGACTTCTGCTTTCTCAGGGAGCTTCTTCTTCTTTTATTATAAACAGAATCATCTCTATCCACTGCATGAGACAACTCATTGGCTTCAATATAACTGGATGCTTTGCCAGCCTTCACTATGCTCCTGCTCAGTATGTCATGTAAAATAATGTGCTGAGAACTGGCTGACCTGCCTGTCTGCTTGGTGTTTATAAAGAGTTTGTCTCCATGGTATTTTAGTTCTTTATCTGAAAATAAAACAGGAGATACAGGAAGCCAAGGAAACCTTGAAAGGAAAGCCATAACAGTGCTAATAAGATTTGATGGCGTAGACACAAGCCTGAGAGGCTAAGGACATGTCAGCACCTGTACCCCACTTCCTGAGAGGCCCTGGGAACACAGTTCTCCTCCTGATTCCCCCTTGCTCAGGGCACATATCCTGCCATCTCCTCATGGCAATGCATCGTGCAGAAGGAGGCTCAGCTGCCCAGCAGCACGCTGGGAGGGAGGGCAGAGCAGAGCTTGACCCACCTTCATCCCTCCCGTCAGCACTCCACCTGCCCAGCCTGCTTCCTCCAGGGTCACTGGTGCCACAGACACTAAAAGGGACAGCAGAGTCTGGGAATTTTTGCAGGAAATCACACGCTAGCAGCTGTGCACAGGAGATGAGCCGGTGCACTGGACAGCTGGAGAAATAGGCTGCGTGCAGAGGCGGGTGTTAGGGAGCACCGGGCATTTAGATCCAGGGCTCCATGTGCTACTGCTGGGACCAGGCTAAATCACTTTTAGAAATTGAATTATGCATCTGTAGCTGGGACAGCTCAGTTTGTCATGAGTTACCTTGGTGATTCGTTCATGGCCTAAGTACCCTTTGTACAGAGCGCTCACTTTATCACGCACATAAGGGCTGAAGGAGCAAAACGAAAAGACTGGAAAAAAGACTTAAATTCTCACTTAGTTTACTCTCTCATTTTGCATCTAATCCAAGTTCAAGTAAATGATAAGATAAATGACACCATTCTGGTGATTCCGTTTAAGAGACACAAGCCTTCTTCACACAGCTTTATTTCTGCAATACCTAAGGGCATCAAAAAAGAAACTTCCAAAAGTCTGGGCGCAGAGGTAACGTGCCTGGGAGATGTAAACCAACAGCTTGGCTTCCAGGGGCCCAGCACATACTAAAATGGAAGGAGGTTAGTCTGACAGGATTCATGGGTTCCTGCAAGTCTCTATACAGGCTCAAAAGTTTTGACCAAGTTAAACTGGGATCAGGGGCCCGCAAATGACAAGACTACACAAGAGCTGCTTCTGCTTGCGCTTGTTTATTACCGGCCTCTACGAGTGGTGGGGCTGAGAGAGTCCCTGCACAAGTTCACACCATGAAGAGGGTGATGTGACCGGTGGTGTGAGAGAGCGTCACGCGGCCGTGAAGGAAAGTCTATGATACAGAAGTGGAGGCACCCAAGGACAAAGAATGTCTGCTGTCCCTTGCTTATTACCACTCTGCTTTATCTGCTTTGATTGGTGTTGGCTCTTACATTTTCCCTTCCCCAGCTGTCTCCTCTGCTTGTGTACTCATACTATCACCAACTATAACTGAGTTAGGGTGTAATTCTCTGAATGACATATGGCACAGCAATAAGTGGACCTCCAGAAGCACCTTATACCATACGGCTTATTCCCTTTGTCATACGGGAAAGGCTTATATAAGAGCAGTGTGCCTCGTACCAGGATAACTACAGCTGCTGCCAGCCCGGAGAGGACAGTAACGACTAAACTACACCAGTTCTGCAGAAGTGGTACAACATTTCTGTTCAGACAAGGTTGTAGAACCCTCCAGCATCTGCTGCTTAAGTGGGGATCAGGAGAAAAGCAGGGAGAAACCAGGAGTGAATGAATTCCAGAGAGCTGTCAGGTTAAAACGGCTTCGCTCCTGCAGCAGCTCGATGCTGCACGCTTGCACAGCTGAATGGGCTCGGGAAACAGCTAACACAAAGCAAAACAAAAAAAAAGGGAGCTCGCTCACCACCAGGTAGGTTTTCCCCAGTGTCCTCTGCTAAAATGTTAACCTGGATGTCTTTCAGGATAAATATCTCAAGAGTTATTTGTACACAATGCTGCAGTGTTTACCTTTTGATTACAGATCTTTACACGCTGTCCATTATTATTGAATGCCAGGATGAAAGGCAGCCTAAGGGCCTGAATGCAATGTTCTGTCACAAAGAAAATACAGCAGAAGTAATGGCAGGCTCTGAAAGCAGAGATACATACACTAGGCTGGAAAGAAATACGAGCACATTATTGGGGTTTCTTTTGCAGGGTGCTTGGCTTTTGCTTGAAAAAAAAGCTTCATGCAGTTTTGCCTGGACAGTGGCACGTAAAGGCTGGATTTGGATATAAATGGAGAATGTGTGTGGATAAAATCCTCTTGGCTAATTTCTGTCTCTTGCATCTGTGTCTGTACAAATAAAATAGGAATTACAGAGCTACACTTAACAGGTTTCTGAGTTCAACTCCCAGAATGTTCCCTGTTAGGCTTGGATCTTAAACTGGGCTTCAAGAGCTAGGACAATGTAACAGAATCTGATGCTCTCACTGAAGGTAACTGAAATGGGTGACTCCCGATATTTAAACTAAAACCACTCAGCTAGTCCATATAACTTCTTCTTATGATAGCACTTCCAGAGAGACAATTTAAAATACCGCTCAGTGTTTCTTTAAAGTAACATGAATAAGGGTATGCACTCAATATTTTATAAAGATACTGTAGATTATTTACATTAAGAGTCAGTAATCAAGTTTGATTTTGGAAGTATAGTTATTTAAATATCTAAAAAAAATTCAAGTTTCAAGTAAAAAGAGCCAGGAATGGCATACAGATATAAAGCTCAAAAAAGCATTCCTACAATACCCATACATGTACAACGCATGCAGTAATGAATGTGCTTCAGCTCTGATGAAGTGATCGACTTTGTGAGGTGTTAGTATTTCTTTCTATCCAGAACCACATGAACACTATACTTTTCTTTAAGCTACCTAGAAACCTAATTTTTACGCATCTCAATAAAGTTTAATTTGTAGCTATGCTCCTGTTTCAAGGTATTTGTACAAATGTCTGTAATTTTACATATTTATATTTTATGTTAGACATATAATTTATATTTTATAAATTAATCTTCTCTCCTACACTGGCACTTAGTTTACTCCTAAGTCTTCCACTAGAGTCATACAACTTGTCTGCAATTCTTAGGCTGTTGTTTTAGCAGTCTAGATTTGGATTTTGAAAGGCCAAAGCCTGAGGGTGTTTCTGGGAAGTATTTTGATGTGTCACCTGACATAGAATGACAGAATGGTTTGGGTTGGAAGGGGGCATTAAAGATCATCCAGTTCCAACCCCCTGCCATGGGCAGGGACACCTCCCACTAGCCCAGGTTGCTCAAAGCCTCATCCAGCCTGGCCTTGAACCCCTCCAGGGATGGGGCATCCACAGCTTCCCTGGGCAACCTGGGCCACTGCCTCACCACCCGCACACGGATAATTCACATTTTGAACAAGGTCACTTGTAAAGTGTCGACATCAGCTGTCGTGTCCAGACTTCTTTTTATAATTGCATAGCGATATTACCCCACTTATCAGCACACTTTCCCCCACTGGCTAAATTTTGGCAAGATTTTTAATGATAAACCTTTTCGCAGCTATTTATTAGTGCACCTACACCTGACTGGTTAAAGCAGATTTCCTGTGAACCCTGATCTTAAGTTTTCATTTTTGTTCTCTTTTACAGCATCTCAATGCTCGCTGCAATACTTCAAAGAATGCAAAACCCACTTACTGCATTTAAAAAATTCTACCTGTTGACTAGATCCACTTGAAAATATTTCTGCTGTATGGCAGTTAGGCTACGAGGATACAAAATACCACAGCGCCACCTGACTTCACAGAACAGGAGAGAAAAAAAAGACTTCAAGTACATACAACTGCTTTACATTTAAGGGTAGGAAAGCAGGCAGTAACATTTTTTCATACAGTCTTGCATTAGGTTTAATTCTTATTAATAAGAAATGAGAGTCATTAACACTATTAAAACTCTAATTACATTAGCAACTTTCCATCATGTCATATATGAGTAGTTAAGCACTGGTATTTGTTTTTCCTAATGGGATTCAAAAGTCTAATTAAAAGTCTCTCTTTTGTGGTTAAGTGGAATGAATCTCGATGAAAACCAAGACACTTCTAATAGCCACAGAAAGCTTATTTCCTTAAATATCCTACTTCACAACCATCTTTCTCTTCAGCACTTTAACCAAATAAGAATCATACAGAAGCAATCAGAAAATCAAATAAACTTACCAGCTGCCACAATAGTGCAACTGTGAGCCCCTTTCTGCTCCCTCCATTCTTCTCTCCATACCCAGTTGCTTTACAGGTTATAGGAATTGAACAACGGTAATAAGGACAGGTATAACTAAAGCTTTTGACCTTTTAAAATAAAACTAAGAATATGATTTTGCAACATTTATCAGTCATGTTTGCAAAAGCTTTATTGTGGATAGAATTACAATGGAATAAATTATTCCTCTCAAGAATCTGGCCAGGAGACAGTAAAAAGCCCATTTTGCCATACAGTTGCCCCACACAGTCTGCCTATACACTGTATGTTTCAGCACACCTATTCTAGCAACATTTAACTAGTTAGGCTGAGGTCTCAATTTGATTTTGTAACCATAAGTGGTAACAAATTGTAAGGGAAAAACTGCCATGGCCATTGGGAGCTTCCCCTGCTTTCACTGAGAGAGGCAGCAGGGCAGCTAGCCAGCCCTTTCTGAGCTCATTCAGAACTTCTAACTCAGTGGTGGATAATGCCCTCTAGAAAAAACACACTCCTCTGTTTTCAACCCAGTTTGCATTTCCAAGAGACTTCTCACCCCTGCTTGTGTTGAATGCTGCACCAACTGTTTGTGTATCAGAAACCCCCGGTAAGATGGAGAGAGATTGCAGAGGTAAGAAAGGAAGAAGAACAGATGTTCAGGACATTCAGGACCACCCGAAACACCACGAAAAACATAAAATAATTTTGTGAATTCAGCAACCAGTAAGCCCAGCTATCCCTAGGTTAGCTAGTCTAGCCTAGGACTTTGGCTACACGTGAGGTCCAAACTAGCAGCCATCCTATCTTGAAAGCACCTTATCCTTTAATTATGCCACTTTATTTGTCAGTGATTATATATGGGGATTATTTTGCATATCACTAAGTATTGCTCCTTTATTCTGCAAAAATCAGAGCATTTTACCACAAAATGCAAATCTAAAATGCTCCACAGTGTGCTGCCTTTGCTCTTCTTTAACACGTGCAGATCAATGACAGGTTAATGCTTAGTTAACATTTATTAAGAGCAACACGGTTTCAGAAACTTCAGACTAAAGGTGTCAATGAGATGACAGATCCTTCATGAAAGATGAAAGAACCTCTGTGTTGGACAGATACTCTTTATGTTTTGTTGTCAATGATTCATTAGTTACAAGGTGCCAAGTGTTGAAGCTTATCAGTAATGAGATAAGCAAGGATGAACTAAAGGGTATTGTTGATTATTTATTTCACAGAATCTCACTAACCATGGCTGCTATCGAAACAGTCCAGAAATCACAGACTCACACAGTCTCACAGCAACTACCACAAAGTCACATATCGGACTCGGCTTTAGGTAGTACGCCTACTTGAGGTAAGCCTGCTAAAAGCCCGTGTAAGGGTAACCAATCTATACTCAAGGTCATACTACAAATCAGACACATCAATGCTGATTACCAATTAAATTCTCTAATGTCTTTTATGTTGGTGCAGACACAGACCGTGTGAAGTGTCTGACACCCTGTGCAGAATTACTACTGAAGCCGAAGGGGAGAAATTCATACCCCCTTGAGCAGTGTGCTCTTGCTGGCTTTGTGACAGGACAGCAGCAAGTCAGGGACTCAACTAGGCAGCATCTTAAACCCAACGTGTTTTCACACCTCTTCAATTTGTGAACTCTCAACCATTTTCTAGCAAAGGTGTAAACTCAGTGCAGCTGTCTGAAAACAGGCTTGCTTTACCTGTTTGTGTTCTGGAGATCAAAACCCGCTGCCCTGGACTGTCACTTTGTGCAGGTATGAAGGGGCTGCACAAAACACAGAAAAGTTAGCAAGAACCCAAACATGTAATTCTAATTTCAGTTCATCCTTAGAGCACAAAATACAAATAAAAACATGCCATAAAAAGAAGCCAATACCCAGAGTACAAATACATCAAGCACACAGGAATTTTAGAGCTTCACAGAATTACTTTACAAGGAAAGACGTCTACTGTACAATCAACCAATGTTTTTGTGTGACCTGGCAAACAGATGTGCTGCTTTCTCTTGCTTCCAGTACGAGTTACGTTTCAGTACTTCCAAAGCCATCTTCTACAGAGCTATCACAAAATCTGTGCTAGAAAAGACATGCTAGCAAAAATAATTTTCACCATCTTCTTTGTGCATGGGCTAGACTCATTTCTTTTGTGGCAAAAGAAGTTATGACAACAGTCATCCTAAACCTGCAGGAAGATTTCCATTACACATATTTATTTTTGAGTGTGTACAGAACTGAACCTGACCTCAGTTTATCAGTAACATGAGTATTAGGAACACCTTTTGGTTCAGGAGATTATTTTTTTTTTAATCGTCACATGTCAGCAATGAAATAACTCGGTGGACTGCCAAAATTTTTAGAAGAAGGGGGAAAAATAGATCTTTTTGCAAAACCAGGGACAGTAAATTCTTTTATGAAAAGGTACTACCAGAAGCTCTTTTGCATTTCAATCAAAAGGCTGCAAGCTACAGCCTTGAATTTCAATTGCAGACGGTAAGACGTCATACAATTAATATGATTCTATTTGTGCAGTCTAATCAAAGCATGAGACAACAGGAAAAACAAATGTAACACATTGTGTGTCTTCAGTTTCAACGTACGATGCACTGAAAAAGACCATGAACATTTCAGTGCCAAATTCACATGAACTTTCCTGCATCTGTAGGCATTCCCTTCTTTCTCAGTACCACCATGCCATCCTGAGCCAGAGGCAACTCTTCTCTCTGAACTGTTTACAGAAACTGCCAAGAATACATTTTTCCCCCTTTGGAATGCAGCAGGTGATGTACCAGGTGTCAGATTTTTCTGCCAAATTTTCCCCAAAGGTGGATCACAAAATCTTCTTTGTTATTTGTCATTTTTCTCGTCTCATAACGGACTACCCCCTTCCCCTGCTCCCCATCGTTCTTTGTGCAAAATCCCACCTCCTGGCAGAACAAGGCTTTGCTCCTGATCACACTCTGACGTCTTCACTTCATGTCTTTGTGTCCCCTGCAGACACAAAACACTTCAATGCTTTCCTGCTTACCACATATACCGGACTAAAATTTCAGTACAGGGTGCTGTGATCTCGTTCTTTTTCAATGCTTTCCTGCTTACCACATATACCTGACTAAAATCTCAGTACAGGGTGCTGTGATCTCATTCTTCGTTAAATTTTTATTTCATTGTAGTGACAATAGGTTTCTGTCCATCTGGATTACTTAAAGGTACAGAGAACAAGAGGAACGTTCTGCAGGGAACAACGGTGTTTTGGGAAAAAAGAAAGGCATCAGGATGACTAATAAGTCTTTTCTCTACCCTATAAGCCACAAGCGTAGCTGCTTTTCCTAGGGATCTCTCTTTCTTAAGAAGCCTGTTCTTGATAATTGGGCTCTGCTATTAGCTACCCAGGTCTGATATTCTGATATATCACCACATCATGAGATAAGAAACAACAGCCACATAACTCTGCAGTGACAAGGGAACATGTTTCTGTGCATACAAGGGAGACATTTATATATTCTGATATTACATATACCTTATTTGTGTTTTAAACTGGGAATTTCCTTGAAGGACAGCCAACAAAAAAACAACAGATAGGACAGATCTAAAAATGATGGGAGAATGGCAATTTACTAATTTTTCTAAGTACAGCAAAATATTCACAGAAACCACTGGCTTATTGACCCCAAAACTGTCTATTTTTTCTGACATGTTATTTCATTCTATCAATTGGTTTATTTTATTATACCAGGTAGGTACCATGTGTCCCTACAGTCCTCTGCTAAGTAAGACATGGGTTCATATACTTAAGCCTGCCAAGAGAAGCTGGTTTGCTGAACCAACTGCTGAAAAAACCCGACCAGTTCCTGGTTCAGCTGCAGAACTCCCTGGAAATACATCATCCCCTAACGGAGCCACTTCTTCAGCTCCAAGACCCTTGGATCAAGCACAAAAGACTCCATGTTTCATGCAAATTCATTTCATTCATTAGATGCTTCACGGACTGGCATTACAAATATTCATAAGCATTTACCGGAGCTGAATTTCAGTCTCTGTAAGGATCCAGCCACGGCCAGCACTGTGCGCAGTATGGGGCTGCTAATATAGAACATTACCAGTGTGTGGGTAATGGTCTGTACCACCGCACAGGCTGAATTTCATCCTTTTAACTACATAACAGGTCATTTGGTACTGTTTCTGCCCCCTCTCTGGATGAGAATAATTGTATAAACTCTCAGATCAAAACTGCATCTTTGAACACTCACATCAACAAAAGCATCCTGCTCCAAACCTCCCAAACGATACCCACAAAGAATTGTTAGATAATGCAATCAAATACTCCCACATTAGCTCCTACAGAATTTTCCCACATTCAGGCTGATCTGTCTCTGCTTGATTTTGCAGCTCAGCTCAGAAGTTGGTCCATTCTTAGTGAATTAGTCAAAATTAATTTTCAGCTTACAAATGGAACTAAAACCAAGAAGGCCATTGTGCTGGGAGACACGACACCCTTTTCCATACCGTACAGTTTTACTGCCACAGAGGACAGCATATGTATAGTGTGACAAGCATGTAGAATGTTAAATGAAACATGAATGAATAATTCTCCATCTACACTTAATTAATTAATCAATTTTCAAGCATATAAGTAAATGGTAATAGCAAAGGTTTAATGCCAGTGCATAATAAATAAACTTAAATATCACTGGCATATATTTTGAAACATCAAAGGAAGGAAAGGAAAAAAGAATTGTGAAAGTGAACAGTTTGAAAGAAAATGAAGTTTAGGTGACCTAATTAAAGGCTTTTCCTCAGCTACAAAAAGACATCAAAGTGCTGCTTCTGAAGTTCTTTTGCCAAACCAACAGCCTCAAATTAAAAGACTGCATTAATTTCAAGGAATGAGTCAGAGAAGTACTACTCTAAGAGCATTCAGCCCCTCTGTGTTGCCACAGAAACAGAACATTATGGCTAGTTTATAATCCAAGTGCTCTGTGTATATAAGAGAATTTATTTTTCATTTTCACATTTTCATTTACTCATCCAGATATACAAGAAAGCCCCTCAGAAATTAATGATGCTTCTTCTGTGATTGACAGCTGGAGTTTGGATGTCGAACAATGCCTGTTCTGTATTGTTCTTTCTTAATGGCTTTCTGACACGAAAGAGTGGCACTCTTCTGTGTATTTGCAATGCAGAACAGCCAGACTGGGGAGTCTCTGGCGAAGCCGGGATCACGTCCTCCACAAACAGAGCCAGGATCCAGAGACTAAAGAGAACTCATGGCATCAATGTGCTTGAGGGTGGCACAGTGGAAGAAATGCACCTAGTGCGGGAAACACCTTTCTGGCAAGCCCATACGTCACTAGGAATATTTAGGGGATACCCCGGGTTATCACCCAGGTTTGAGGTACAGGGGTTCAGTTCAGAGCCGATCACAAACACTAGTTCCCGTTCAATCCAATAGGTTTTAAGAAGCAACACCAGCTGGAAGTCTGGCCCCGTGCCACAGCACAGGCAAAGCCCAGCTACAGCAGAGCTGTGACTCTCATGGTAAAAGCTGTGCATGCCTTCCCAGCCCCACTCACCATGGCCAACTGGTGATTAACTGTCTTCCTCCTGTAGCTTGACAAGCACATGCAATGCGGTAGAGAGGCAGAGACCCAGACCGCAAGGAGCATGTGGGGCAGCAGGGGAGAGCAGGGGCACCACAGCACCAAACACCTCTGCCCCTGTTTTACAGCAGCCAGTGAGATGACTTTTGCCACTGGTGTTCCCTGGCTTTAATGGCTGGATGTTGAAGCAGGGCATAATCCATCTCCTAACATTAACAGATAACATTTGGGAGAGATGTGCTGGTGTGAAATCCACCCAAATAGCTCCTTTCAAGGTAAAATTGACACAATCTTTTGTTTTACTCATCCTGTGTACACTTTGCTGCAAAGGGTATAAACTATAGATTCTACAGAAATTCAATATATATACTGTGCTCAAAATACAAGTTAATCAGGTTGAGTACTACCTTCTTGGAAACAGCTTGCAACACGCCTTGTTTCTATGGCTTTTAATGAATATTCTAAATTGAAGAAATACATAAACATAAGGGTAATTTACATTGCTAAAGTTAATCAGTTTTCTTATACATTTTACGCATCCGCATGATTTTTCATCTGTATTGCATAAATGTGTCTCCTCTCATTTTTAATATGCGTGTGTACATCCAGGCACTCCACTTGTAGCACCTTCTTATTTTTACAGATTTCTAGAACCACGCCTGTCTCAAGATGTAAGAATTCTGTGGCTTGCAAGAAAAAGGATCAGCAAAAGGTTGTAACATACTTACAGATTCAAGGCGTCATGTAACCTAGATGTGAATTTGGCCTTTTTAAAGTCAGTTTTCCTATCAGCAAAATGATAATAGAAGAATCTCCTTCAGAAGCTGGCATATCAGCAAATGTCCAATACAAAGGACAACTCCATTAAAGAGAATGGTTTTGTACATACAAATGTTAGGTATAAAATCTGACAAGGGTACTGCAAATGTTCACTGATTAGCATTTGCAAAGGTCCCTGAGATGCAAGGATTAAAGGTCTTCGCTATGAAACAAAATGCATATTTGTTGTTAATTTCATTATACATTTAAAAGCTTCCTCAGCCCACCCTAACTAGATACTAATGAACCTTCAAATATTTCTCCAGTTTATTCCAGCATAAAACCAGGGACTTTCAAATCCTCCTGTGGCAGGGTCAGGAGAATTAGGTACGTAACAAAACAGGTTATGGTTGTAAGGGTTGACCCTTACTTGATTTTGTTTAAACCACTGTATATCCAAGCTAATTCCAGTCAAGTCCCCATCTAGTTTACATGGGTAGAACTGGGAGCAGAATTAACTTCACCTTTTAATACACAGTATTTCATTATTTACAAACCAACAAAAGAGGTTTAATAATATAATTTGGGAACTCAAGCACACCGGTTAGTTGAAGGTACCTTTAGATCAGTGAAGCTGCTATTAAAGTGCCATCAAAGCATTTTTGACGCCACAGAATTAATCATGAAATCTGTTCCTGCCAGCTCACTTATCATATCCGAAATATTAATTTTGAGCAAAATTAAATTGGACACCTACCGACAGCAACACTTTGCCCTTCAGAACTCCCCTTCACATTGATTTATTAATGGCTGCCAGAACAGTGTACCAGAGCAATTTATTACTACTTTCTCGATGTTTCCCTGTGCTTACAAATAGTCCTCCAGAGTGAAAGGTGCTACCTGACAGCTTTCTGACAAAGGTGCATTTTTCAATTTGCATAATGTTCTTCAGATTTATTAGGATGTAAGGAAAGGAATTTCATTTTATTATCAATGGGAATGGGTGATTCACATAAAGGAAATCAGAGTGGAGATTCTGTGTTCACTTGCTTTCACATAAAGCAGACCTAGCATTTTCATTAGTATTTGGCATGATTTCAGACAGGAGAGTCAGCAAATTCTTTTGTTTTATTCATCAGTATCATTTTATTTGCATGCAAGACAGCCAAAGACATTTGTAAAGAGCATCAGGTAGAAGCAGGTCTGAAGATGCAGCGTTAGCCCAAAGAGAGCTAATGGCACACATGCACATGTGTCTGACTGTGTTGTGGTTTAACGGACCTGGCTGGCAGCAAACACCACGCAGCCGCTCGCTCACCTCCCCCTCCCAGGGATGGGGGAGGGAATTAAAGTGGTAAAGGGAAAAGAGACTTGTGGGTTGAGATAAGAACAATTTAATAACTAAACTACAATAACATTGACCATAATAATGATGACAATAATAGTAATATATACAAATATACAAATGAGTGATACACAGTAAACTGGTCACCACCCAATGACCAACACTCAGCCCATTCCCAGCTAATGATCCTGGAGCAGGGAGAGTCCCAAAGCCACAATCCCAGAAAAGAGAAAAGAGCCTGAGCTTCCAAGAGAGTGAGAGCCAGCCAAGAGGGTGAGAAATGACCCAGAGAGGGAGCTTCCAGACAGATCTTCACCTCTACACTGGGCATGACCTGCATGATATGGAATAGATCATTGGCCAATTTGGGTCTCAATCCTAAACCTAAGGTCGAATCCTGGGCTAGGACCCGGGGCTGTGCTCCCTCCCAGCTTCTCCTGCCCCTGCAGACACGGGCACAGCAGAGAAGCTGGAAAGCCCTTGACTGTCCTGGCAGCAGCTCTGCCCGTCAGTGTGTGATCAGCTTCTCCTCAGCACAAACCCAAACACAGCCTCACGCTGGCTGCTGGGAAGAAGAAAGTTCACTCTGTCCCAGCTGAAACCAGGACATGCTGCTTTTCAGAAAATGCCATGTTAGAAAGGCACTTTTCATTGTGTGACAAACAAACAAACAAACAAAACCCAAAGAACAAAGTTCCCAAGTTCCCGTTTGACCAAACTGAGGTTCCTTCCCTGCAGCTAGAAGCCCTGGAACAGATCCACATAAAATACGAAGTTTGGCATGGGGAGTTTGAATTTGACATCATAAAGATATAGATGGCTAATGGCAGGGAAACCTGAAGTCTAGGTATGCATAGTCTATGTTTGAGTTGTCACCTCCAATAACCAGCCTGATCCAAAGCCCTAACTTTAAAGTGGCTTCTTCAATCTCTGAAACGTCTGGTGTCTTGGAGCAGGTTCTATTCCAAGGGGTTTTTAATTCCTTAACTGTGAAACTACTCCATCCTTCCTGTTTCTTAAAGTACAAGCAAACATACTGTTACAGATATTGTTTTACTAACTTGCTGCCTGAGAGAAAGACAATTCATAAACACAGTGGTTCCTGCCTGTGAATATTCCTGGCTCCAGTCCAACTATTCAATCTATGTGCTTATTTTTAAGCCTGAATAGTCCCATTAACTTCAATTGGGCCGCTTGTGTTCTTAAGTAAAACAGGTGTTTAAGCACTTTGCTGGATCAGAGCCTATGAATGCACATCTGCAATCTTCTTTGGCTCAGTTAAAGGTTCCTTCCTAATCATTATCCATTTATCTAGGAATTCCTCTTGTTTATACTTACATACACAGTCAGTCTTTGCAACAGGCTACTCGACACATTCAAAAGCAATTGTGTTTGTAATCAGAGACAAAACTCTCTATGTAGCAATATAAATTTCTATATATATATATGCTGAGGGAACACATGTAGCTGAAAGTATAACAAGAAACAAGAACACATGGTTGGACATTAGTGGAGGGAAAGCTTTTGGCAGTTCACTGGAAGGTAAAACAAGTGAAACATGTGCAGAACCAATTAAGACACCCCAGATGCGGCTAGAAAAAATGTCATCGGCATGTATCAGAAAGCAGTCTTTTAAAACATGAACATTAAAAGTAAAAAACTGTTAATGCTGTCCAGCAGTTGTCAACTCTAAAAATTCATTAACTACAAAAACTCTCATATTTTCTAGAGCCACCTATGGAGAACCTGCTGCTAGCAGTTATTTGCATCATAGTATATAGTCAAGGCCAAGATTTCTAATTCTATGGGGAACTTGAACAGCTCCTTGTTCACAGAACATGGAAATTCTCCTGCATTCACTGCCATCATGCTCCTATGTATAGACGCAGCATGCTATGCCATTTTACACTCGACGTCGATACTTGTCATTAGCAGGTAAAGCTCCCTCCTGGGAAAACTTTACAGCCTGCCAAGTGCCAGCTTCCTCGTGGCTGAGTTAACTCTCTCACAGTATGCAGTTTTGTATTTTTACCCCAAACCTTGAGCTGTTTGACACTGCCCTCTACCTCTCAAAGAAAGAAAAAGGAACACACACACAGATACACCCCCAAAGTCATGTACCGATACAACCTAAGGTCACAATTTTGCCCAGGGAGCGCTGATGTGTAAAGATGACAGTCTATGGCAGGAAAGGGGCCGGCACAAATAAATCTCTGGGTATTTCCCCATCTGCTCCTGAACACGGCAGACAGATTTCATGTCTCTAATAGAGGAAAAGACTGAAGGAACAGCTTCTTTTGAATTGAGAAACGTATTTCTGAAAACATGCTCCAAAGCCCAGTGGCTCTCTTTTCCTGTCTTCTACCTTGTCTTTCAGAAAGGCTATTGCTAATTAAAGATTTTCAACTACAGCCTTCAGAATACTTTCTGCCGTAATCATAACTGCCAGCAGCAAGTCCATTTTTGTAGTCTTCACCAAGATCAGTTGCCTTCAGTCTTGCTCTTCTTTCAGGCCAGATAACATTTCACAATAAAAGTACAACGAAGATTAGCACAGTGTGGAAGTGCGAAGCCTCCAGGCCAGCACACGGCCCTCAGGACTGGGAATGAGAAGGGTTCTCTCTAGTTTGTCCCCCTACCAATACCAGTAATCTTCCATGCTCAGTTTCAAAAACCATTTAACCCACTTACTCCCTCAAGTTCCTTACACCGTCTAGAATAATCTACTCTTACTTTGATAAATAGCCTTTGATTTCATTTTATTTTTTGTTGTTTAATAGCACCTTTGACATTCTTATTCATAGTTTAAGCAAGGCACCATGTTTTCTGAATCTAGTTATCCCTCAGTGTTTGCAGATGTTTATTATATATACACATTTGATCATCATTTTGTCAAATTGCTTTCATTTATTCAGCTTACTGTTTTCTCTTAATCAGCCTTTCTAATTGTTTAATCAATCATTTTTTGATGACCTTTTCTGACCTTCCTTCACTTCTGTCAATTGCTGTCCACTCCTCACATGCATGAGAGATCAGTATTGCCAAAGTAGTATTTACCATTTAAGACTCAAATAACCAAGATAAGATTTTTAAAAAACACAGTGTTTTTCAAAAATACTTGAGTTTCTTTTTACTAGTTCCATGAAGTAATTCTTTTCTTATTTAAATACCAGACACTAAAAATCATTGAAAATTAAAAACAAGACTCTTAGAATAGCATCAGGAACACAGGGGCTTTCAAGAAAGAAAAAACATGCTAATGCTTTTGAATTTTGTATGCCATATCCACAGCAAGTCCAAGCAAATGTAGGAATTCAGTCGTTACCATTACTCTACACCTATTCTATGACATAATAGTCCTATAACTATTCCTTGACAGTCCCTTCCCCATTATTTTACACACATTTCACACTGTAACATCATACCGGCTTCACAAGCTCATCTTATCTTCTTTGTGTTGAAGTACTGCCCTGTTATTACATTAAACACTAGTTTCTCTGTTTGCACTCTTTCTAGATGACTTTAGTTATTATTTTCTGTCATACTTCTAACTGCAAGTTCTTTAAGTTATCATCTGACCTCACAGGTATTCACAGCTCTTCCAAAATATAAAATAACCTGTGAATTTATTTGCCATGCTGCTTACCGTGTCTTCTAGATTATTAAGGTGTTAAATAAAACCAGGTCTAACAACAATCTCAGAGACATCTCCCTATAACTCAGTGTATCTATTTACCAACTTTTGTGACAGTTAATGTGCATTTCTAAGATAATTTCAACTATTTTTTCCCAAGTAACCTATGGCAACCTAAGAGATTAAATTCTCCTCCTGGATGTAACTGCACAAATACAAAGCATAAAAACAACGCAGCATATTACGGATCAGTTTTGAAATAGAACTCTAGATCAACCACTGCCGTTGATCTTCCTTATAGTACAAGACCTATACATATTTTATAGATACACATCTGACAACACTAGGAAACCTGCTGTTTCCTTTATAGGTCCACAATACCTATTGCTCACAAACACATTTATACACTGTTTTGATCAAAGTTATGAGACAAATTTAGAATATGTACATGTTAACAAGACACAGATTAAGAGCTGATGATCCAAAATGTATCACTGTTAGAGACAGAATACAATAACCATGTGAGGACTAAAACAAGCCCAAACGATCACATTTCAGTGGCTTGAAGAAGACTGAAGCATGAGGAAACGCTCCAATTATGCGCAGAAGATGCCCTCATCCCAAGGTAGAAAGAAAATAAGTATTCTGCACTGCCTATTCCCTCTTTCTTTCCTTGCTTAAAGCTTTTTGTGCTTTGGTCCCTCACACATCCATCAAAACGAAAAAGAACCAAGCCAGGATCCGTCACTGAGACAGTCTTCTCCCTCCTTCATTACAACCAGGCAACTACTCGCTTCCCCGCCTAACACAGGTGGAAAAGCCACGCCTATCTTCTTTCACTCTTTAAGAAGAAGTTACTGGCTTCTGTGTACACAGGGGGATGAATCTGAGTCAGAACCTCCCTCCCCCAGTTCTTATCTATTTATCTTTCTCAAGAGAGAGAATTGTTACTACAGAAGCAGTCTTTCAGCAGGGGTTGAGCAGTGCCACAGTGACATCCAATGGCTGGCTGCATTAGTCTCCAAAGAGCTTTCCCGACTTGCCGGTGGCCTCCTCTACCTTGTTAAAGACAAGGGATGATAACTGAATGTTAGCTGCCCTTGGTGTATTTTATCCATTTTACCCCTACATTAAAACCCAGGCAGTTTGCTCCATGTGTCCAATGCACGAGGAATTTTCTTCAAATGCAGTCTTAGACACAGGCTGACTTACCGAGATCTCATTGCATCGCTCACTAACAAGGGAGACTCGCGAACAGACAGATAGGCAGGCATTCTTTTCATTCCTCATTTACAGCTGGAAGGGAGTGCATGTGAGGCATTTGTTGTGATTAACACAGCTCTCAGGAGTCCACTGCATTTCTGTGTATATCAAAAGGCAACTAGGTCCTTGCAGAAACACTGGTGAGTGTGTGTACAGCAGGATTCTGTTTGTAAAGGGAGTGGAAAGGTTATGAGAAGTGTTAAATACAGAATTGCTATCTATTTTAAAGGGATCCAAAATTTACATTCCTCAAATCAGAGACCACTCAGCTCCAAGGCTAAGTGAGCAAAATAAGTCTGAACTTTACTTTGGCTGAAGTCTGACCTCTACATTTGTACTGAACCCTGAAGGGAGGACTAGGCTTCTACAGTTCGATGGCAGCAGATTTGATTATGTAATTTCATAGAATGTTTATTTAATGCTGTTTTGCAATGCAGCATGACAAGGAGAAAATAAGTTTTATTACTCTGCGGACTTTCACTTGCACTAAAAGTACCCTGTTCTGATGCTCCCCAAGGTGGCCGTGGACCTTCTTCGGCTTGACCACATACGACCGCTCTTACGCTTTCTCCCTACAGACGTAAATTACTCAGTTTCGACTGAACAGTTTGTTAAGCAGCAAAACCTTCCTCAACACAAGATAAATCTGATACAACAGCCAAACAGGAGCAGCCCAAATAATGTGCATGACCAGAACAAATCCACAACATAGGACCCCTTCAAAGCTGTAAGACAAAAGAACCAATGACCATTTCTAATTCAGAACGTTTACTTCACATGCACTTCACAAACTATACAACAGTCTTAATACCAAAAAGGCCAAAAGCTACAAGTACACTGTGTACATGGGTAGAATTGAGGTGCAGCTCTGGACAGGACCTACTGTAACACATGGCACCTCCTACTTCATCTGTTTGTTTCATAAATAATGTTGGTTGCCTACAGCTTTGTTACTCGCTAATGCAGTAAGCAGCTGACATTTTTCAAGCCTGAAATGTCTGCAACAGTGTTCTCTTTATAACCTATTTTTATGTTATTTTTTTACCCTAAGGAACAGCCAGTCTTCCCACAGATTAAGAGGACTACTAGCCATGTGTAACTATCCATTTTTAGTCTATAGGCTTTCCCTCGAATGTGGAATACTCTCCAATTTACACACACACTCCTTTCAAACTCAGGAAAAAAAATGAGGTGAAGGGAGTGTGCCATTTTCCTTCTTTCTTCTTTTTTTTCCCCCCCTTTGTCTTATTTGCCTACTTTATTCTGTTGTTTCCACTAATGAATCTTACTTTGCCCAAGTCTTATTGTCATTTTGCTGAAAGTATTCAAAGTGCCTCACGCTGCTAAATAGCTGGCAAAACACACAAACATTTAAGATTTTAGTCTGAATACTAAATCATTATTTCCAGGAGAGAACAATGTGGTCCTCTCTGATTTAATGCCTTCCCTTGAACTATATATCATTTTTGCTTTCAAATTAATCTGAGTGTGGAAAACAGGTTGAGTATATTTTTATTAAAAGACACTCCAAATATTTAGACAGTTATTTGAAATATGTTTTGGAAAAATTACTATGCTTGTCAGTCTGAAAACATACAATTTCCATATTTCCCTTACATTAACTGTCTTTAACAAAGAATTATTAAAACCTTAAATGCTATTTACTCTTCTTTTCCCCTCCCTCTCTGGCACGCATACTTAAAAAAAAAGCCCTAATAAAATATTTGGGATTCATTAAGAAACATCTGAATTGCAGTTGCAATTCTAGTGTAGTCACAAGCTTGTCATTAAAATGCACAGCACAGTGCTAGTGCAGCTGTATACAGCTTTTATTATTCAGACTGCTAAATGGATAAAACATATTTTAATTTAATGTAAACTGTGCAGCTAGAAACATGAGAGTACGAGGCTTTTTTATTTCCTCAGGAGAAGCCCAGATCCTTGAGCTCAACGATAACTTCTCCTGGCCAAGGGCCAATCTAGATTTATTGCAAGAGTCCCCGCGCCGCCTCTCCAGACACTCGTTTTGGAATACGTGAAGAAGCTGGTGGGAAAGGCGTTCTCAGCCTCTACTGCCCCTTTCTATTAACATGTACCTGTCCATATTTTCAGGGTCTAACTCTGTATTCCATGGCTAGAACACAGGCTGCAGCACTGGACTTGGCTTGTGCTGATGCACCACAGCCCCCCGCCTCACTGCCGAGTTACCAAACAAAACCAGCCCCAACTCTGCAGCCTTGTACATGCGTTGCGCCTTTTATTAATGTCCCGAGGGGTTCACAACAGCTTAAACTCCTTCCTGCAAAGATCCAATCAATCTCCATATTGACTGAATTCGAGCTGACCAGTTCAGAAACAAGCTTTAATACTCACTTCGTGTCTCAAACATCACTCTGTGTTACGACCTACTAAACATCAATCGTTTCTAATCACAGCCTGTGTAATCTTGTCTATTTTTTTTTTACATTTCATGTATCAGGTGAACAATACTTGAATGCTTCAAGGCTCTCACACACAAATCATGTGGAGTAGGTTGCTGGGACAGGATGGAGATCCACAGCAGCACACTGGAAGACCATACAGAAGTACACTCAGAGAGACCGGCAGGCAGCTTGGCACACACACTGCTCTCTAGGGCAGTCTGGCAGCAGAGATGCAACAGGAGATAATAATGCAGGACATAAAGGACAGTCAGGAGAGCCCAAGAACCATGCGAGCCGTCAGTGTGAGTAAGAAAAGGATCTAGCCTTAAAAGGAACCAAGTCCTTTGCCAGATTTCAGCCCTCTGCTGCAACAAGGTATTTTCTGGCCCATTGTGAGCCCTTCTATTGAGGTGGCAGTGGAGTCTCATTATCTCCATGGGCTGTAAAAGTGCCTCTAATTAGCTAGTCACCACCGCTCTACCAGAGGGTATTTTGGAGTAGATATATTCTAATTGTCTCTGTTGGGTGTCTACAGTGATTCCATAGAAAACAACCTTCACACAG